>NC_050443.1:122800036-122822536 GCF_903995425.1 Onychomys torridus
AATCAAACTCCAGGACCACAGTATCCCCACCCAGACCTTGCGTGTCATATCCACCACTAATATCCCACATCAGTTGTCGCCGCCTATCATCACTTCTTGCACCCTCCCATTGCTCTCACCATTAAAAATAACCATGAGAGTCACATCATCAACAACAGTCACCACAGCAACAGCGCAACCAGCCCCGGCCTTTCTTCCTGGCGGGCAATTAATTATGGAGGGACAATTCGCAGCTACACATGTAGCCAAAAAAGGGTGCACCAGAACATTCCAACCACCTGAAACTCCATTCTCCCAGAGAAGGCACAGGAGCCAAGAAGTAGAGATGAACCAAGACAATCTAGGTGACCGAAGAACTGGGGTCCAGCCCTGGACACTGATCCAGAGCCCACTCCAGGCTCTGGTTTACCTGCTTTCCCAGCAGGTCTCCTCTGGCTCCGTGAATGGCTATTGAGCTTGTCTTCCAGCTGCTCAAACACTAGGGAGTCATCCATCTTCCTTGCCCCCTGTGACAGCCAAGTCACAACCCAGCCTGTATTCTCTACCTCACAGCGAGACTTACCCAAGGCTCTTACAGGGCCTGTGAAGCCTTGAGTGAATGTCCCTGTCCCATAACCTACTGTCATCTCAGATTTCAACTCCCTTTTCCAATTCTAACATGCAGTAGGCCTTTTAGTAATGTGTAAGCCGGATTTCATTCTGCCTCCAGACCTTCATGTCTATTGTTCTTATGTGTTCCCCAGACCTTCACGCAGCTTGTTGCTTCTCTTTCAGGTCTTAGTGGAACTAAGGCATCCCCAACTCAGGCATCCCAATGCTCTCAGATTGAAGAATCCCAGACTGGCCATTCTATCACACCTATCACTTTGAATACATTGTTGTGTTTCTGTACACATTTCAACTTCTCATCTACATTCGAAGCTGGGCCAGGGCATGGACTGTGCCTTGCTCCCAAGGCCTGCTCCTGGTGGCAGCTGCAGTACCTTACACAATTTCCTACAGAGACACCCTGGGAGACACTGACCAGTGACTTCATTTGGTGGCTCTGCACAGTCTCCCAACTCCAAACTCTGATTCTCTTACTTAACGCTGCTCTAGTTAATGACCTGCTTATCATTCCGTCATCCATCTATCCATGCATCAGCCATGCACCCATCTAGCCTTTTTTTGTTGTTTTCCTCTACCCATCCATCCAATAGTCAACTTTGTGTCCATCCCCCCATGCACCCACCCTCTATCTGATCCATCTAACTATGCAGTCTCACATCTCTACACCCACCCCTCCCCCATCTCTATGTGCATCTACCCATCTACCCTTCCATTCAACCAACATCTGCCCACCCTTCCCTCTATCCAACCAACATTGACCCATGCAGCCACTCCCCTATACTTCCTTTCATCCATTTACCTGTCCAACCAACTAACATCTTCCTATTCACCAGTATCCCATCTTCCATCTATCCATTCAATCATCCGTTCATTCATCTGTCCAACCAACAATACCTACCAACCTACTGATCCATCCATCCATGCAGCAAATGTCTACCCATCCGTTCAGCCATCATTCCGTTCACCCACACACTCATCTGACTCCAGCCTTGTCCTCCTTTGTATCTTTTCTCCATACCATGAGCCTCACGGGCAGACCAGACCTTGTCCCAAGAGGCTGTCTTTGTTCTTAGATAGGTCCACGCATTCCTGGGCCACCGAAGGACTAGAAAAGATTATGCACCATAATCTGAAAAGTAGCTGACATTACAAAGTTCATGGTGGGGTCATGAGGGCCCCAGGTGGGGTCTGATTTGTATGCTAAGACAAGAGATGGAGTGAGCTGGAGCTGGGAGTAGGTAAGAGTCCTCCTGGAGGAGGTAGAGTAGAGCTGGTCTCTAAGGAGATGGAAGAGGCTTGGGCTAAGTCTGTTGTAGAGATGGAAGTGAGTTCAGTATGAGTGGGGTTGTTAGTAGGAAAACTCATAGTCAGCACCCAATGAACTCCTACTCATCTCCCAAGATCTAGCCTCATTTGCCCCATATTGAGAAGGCATTTCTAAACTACCCACTCTCATTCCAGACAGTTAATAACAACATGGCAATACTAGTAATCCTGGTGACCAACATTAAGCACCTTCTGTGCTGAATGCTCCTTGACATTACCTTATCCAATATTACAGCAGCTCATGACTTATCTGCTTCACCATTGCTTTTAAAATGATAGCCAGGGAGTGCCACAGTGGGGCAAGGACAGTTTGATGATGATTTTTTATTATTTGAAGCCCATTAGAGGAGGTGACCTGGTACAATCCTTGTACAAATGTTGGATGAATGGATGGATGGATGGATGGATGGATGGATGGATGGATGGATGGATGGATGGGTGGATGGATGGATGGATGGATAGATGGATGGATGATGGTTGTATGGATGATGTATGTATGTATGCCTAGAAGATGAACGTTTGAGTAATGAATGGATGGATGGATTAAAGATGGATGGATAGTAGGTGAATACATGAATGGGTGGATATAGATGATGGATAGATGAATGGTGGATGGATGGACGGATGGATGGATATAGACAATGGATGCATGAATGGATAGATGATAAATGGATGGGTGAATGGATGGTATGGATGATAAATGGATAGATGGCAGATGATAGGTGAGTGTAGTTGATGGATGGGTGACTGGGTGACAGATGGATGAGTTGTCACACTCATGCCTCATTATGGGGTGGTGGCTTTCATGGCTGCCTCAGTAAGGCTTAGTGAAAGTGTTTTTGCTGTATGGGGGAGCTGAGGCACTGGAGGTCCAGGGTCTCTCCTTTCCCCATGTGCAGTCCTGACCTCCATGGCCCTTCCCCAGTCAGTCCACACACCTCAGCAGACACTTGAGGGGCTCTAGTTTCAGGGAGGACCCTCACTCCTCCACCCACTAGCAGATGCCACTGGCCTTCCTCCCTCAGCTCCCACTGCCACAGCTGTCCACCCTTACAAAGCTGTTCTATGAGGGCATGCCAGCTGGAACGAGGCACTTCCTGTCTGACGAGACCTTGTGCACAGAGCCTGCAGGCAGCTGCCAGCTCAGGACATGCAGCCGGATCTAGAGGCTGCTGAGGCCAGTGCCCTCCTGAGTCCCTCAGCAGAGGCTTGCCTGGGCCTGGCCTTCGGGCCTCAGACAGAGAGGGACTCTGGTGTCCTCCTCATCCTTTGAGAAGTCCATGCCTGTGGGAGACACACTGTCAGCAGCCTTGCTGGGTCCTGGGGACAAGTGGGACCTGCTGGTCTGGGTGTCAACCATCAGTGACTGGGACAGAGACAGGAAGAGGGGAAGGTCAGAGCTTACGCCAGGATGAATGCCACTGTCCACTACGTGAGGGGCCAGAGCATAAGCCAGTCTCAGGGAGAGGCTGCTGAGGGCTCTCTGGTGTCTCAGGTCACCACCTGGCTGTCACCTTCCACATTCTCTATTTAACCACTCCCCAGCTGCTGCTGGCACCTGTGGCATGCCAGGCTCAGGGACAGTCCCAAGCTACCTTCCCAGAGGCTGCATTCCCACAGCCCAGCCTATCACCCCATCCGGACCCCAGGCCTGGCACCGCTCCTGGCTTCTGGCTCCAGTTCCTTCTCAAAGGCTCTAATTCCATCCTGGGAGGAGCGGTTAGAATGAAACTATGGTTGTTTTTCTGTCTTGCCCAGGCTAGGCCTATTTAATAACTTAATTAAATAAGCAGAATTGTAATTATAATGTTAATGTTTCCTTTCTGTAATGCCGTTCATTCCGCTGGAAGCAACTTCTCTGGGGAATGGAGCCTCCCCGGCCCCTGACAGGCAGCTCTGAGGTCCCAGGCTGGTGTGCCAGGGCCTTCCTGCCTTGTCTGACTGCAGTAGGAACCTGCTGGCTGACTGGAAAGGCCCAGCCAGCCAGTGGGATCCCAGTCAGGTAGAAGCCAGGCTGTCTCTCCTGACTGTTTATGGAGAGCTTAAGGCACACCATGGAAATGATGTGAAGCCCCTAATTGCCCTTTCCTTCCCCCCACTTCTCACCATTGACAGTTGTCTTTGAATTACTCATTCAGTAATTCACCCTACGCAGAGGAGGAAGGAGGAGGCTTGGAGGTGGGGGCCTGTCTCCCCGCAGGGGCCAGGCTGGACATGCAGGCTGCCCTGACTTTTCCAAAGGGCTTCAGGATCTCATGTTAGAATCTTGACTCTCACCAGCAGGTGACAGGTGTAGCATGGCCTCCAAGTTTTGCATTTCCTCCTGATAAATGGAAAGGGAAGGTTCTCCAGTGACATGGGGGTGTCTGGCTCACAGGAGGCAGTCAGGATGTCCAGCTCTTTCTTCCAAGACTTGCTGCACCAAAGCTCAAGGTCTCCCAGCTCCTGCTTTCTCTGCTCAAGACAATGCAGAGCGCTGAGCTGAGTGCCAGTGCCCCTACCCTCATATATCACAGAGCAACGACATACATCTCCCAGGGCAGCTTGTTTGATTGAATTTCCAGGTCTATAGGAGTGGCACCTCACTGGGTCCCCCAGAGGATTATGGGATGTGAATGGAGTGAGACGTGGAAAAGGCCCACAGAAGCCACCACTACCGCATCTGTCATTTCTGTAGTTGCTGGGTGGGCTTTGGGACACGATAGATGTAGCTTCCAGTCATAGGTGACTGTACCCTTAAGAAAGCCACCAGATTTCATGGCCTTTGTGTCTCCTGCTGTAAAATAGATGTGTAGCACCCAGAACTATTCCGAACACAAGATAGGCCATAGGAGGGGATGCCACAAGAGCCCCCTAACGAGTGGCAGAGAGGCTGGGGACATGAAGTCTTTATCCTGGGAGCAACAGTGAAGAGGAGGGCTGCAGGTCAGGAGAGACCCTCTTCGGGCATTGTAGCCATGGTCTGGAGTAGGGATGGGGCTCTGTGGTCCTCTATTCACCTACTCCCTCATCAGGTAGGACTCTTAGCTAGCTCAGAGCTCCCGTCCCTACCCACACCTGGGATCTGCCTGTGCCTTCCTGGATGTGTGCCTTCAAATGAGTCACCAAGCCTCTCTGAGCTTTTGCCTCCACACTAATAGATGAGACCTCGTTGATGGTCTGCAGGGACAGTTGATGAGTTAGTATGCAGCCATTGTAACCCAAAGCCTGGGACATGGTTGATAATCAACAGGTGTCAGCTTATGTGACTAGATCCCCTTCACCCCAAATTTGGTGCCAGCCTGAGATGGTCCTGGACCTCACTGGTTTTGTTGTGATATGGAGTTAGGAAATTCACTTAACTGCAGGGTGGCCCGTCGGTGGTGGCTCGTGCCTTTAATCCCAGCACTCGGGAGGCAGAGGCAGGCAGATCTCTGAATTTGAGGCCAGCCTGGTCTACAGAGTGAGTTCCAGGACAGCCAGAGCTACACAGAGAAACCCTGTCTTAAACAACAATTTAAAAAAAAAAAAAAAAGCCTGCAGGGTGACTGAGCAGGCAGTTGGGGACAGAGAACAGACTAGATCTGGGAGACCCTGCTGTTTCCACCCACATCAACACACAGGAGCACATAGAGCTTTGGGCAGATCTGGGACAAGGCCCTGGGTCCCTGCTGCCCCCTGCCTAGCTCCATGATCCTCCCAAACCCTTGTGGTTTTCCAGGAGGATTAAAAGCAGACAAGTTGGTAAGGAATGTCCTGTGCAGCCCAAACCATGTCAGCTGGCTTCCTCTTGACTCATGGGCAAGAGTCCAAAATCGATACATTCTTTTCTAGTGAAAAATAATGGCCAGCCTGCCTCCGTCACCAACACTGTGAAATCAGATGCATCAAAGAAAGGACCCTCGGGACATCCTGTCCACTGGTCTTTTATAGCAGAGGGCACTAGCAGCCCTCCGTCCCTAGTGACAACAGGTGCTACAGGCGGAGAACCTACCACCAATTCTTGCTGTTCTAGACGCTGCTCTGCCTGTGTCTGCACATTGAGACCCCCAGATCTTCTGCAGCCAAGATTTGCCTTGAATCAAGAGCCACTTCTCCTGGCTGTTCCTGCAGTCCTCCAGGCAGCTCATAGTGACCCCAACAGCCCATCTCTTCAGCACCTCCTCCCAGAGTTTCCTCACTGCAGCTCTGAGGATCTAAGAGGCCCTGGTCACCAAGCTCAGTGACTGAAGCCTGCCCTGGACCTCAAGCCCATGTTGCACCCCGCCAAGTTCTGCTCCATCCCCAAGTCTCCTTTCACAAGAGATTTCTCTCAAAAAGGACACTGACAGCATCACTTCTTGCTCCCTCTGCCTTCCTGGTGGTCTTCAGGCTGGACCAAAGGCTTGTGAGATCCCCAGCATGCCTCGATGCCCCTCAGGCTCTCCAGGCCCCACCCTGGGGCCCACAGCTGTCGACCTGCATGGGGTGTCTGAGACTGTCTTCCATCTCCTGCCCTGGGGCTGGAGGCAGGAACCTTGGTCACTGCCTAAATCTTGTCATCACAAAGAGCCAGGTCCCAGCTCTAGGGAAACCACACAAGCAGAATGTAGGTGACACTGTCACCCATGGGGGACATTCCACCCTTAGATCAGCATGTATCTGTGGACCTCCTAAGGGCATGCCGGGAGTGATCACAGGGATGGGAGATACAGCCGTGAGCAGAGAGCAGCATCCCCATAGACATAGCACATGGCTGATGGAGATACACAGCAGTCAGCAGCATGTCGGCCAGCGCTGCTCCAGGACATCAGGCAGAGCAGGGAGACTCCCAGCAGGCCATCCTTGTACGCACTTGAGAGAGCCTTGGAGGAAACCACCAATGTGTCTGCAGCACATGCAAAAGCTGTGGAGTAAGAAACAGCCCCTCCATTTGAGCTCAGCAGAGAGGCTGTGGTAGCTGCAGCCAGAGAACAAGAGGAGGGCTACGTTGTTAGAAGAGGGGAAATGCGGACAAGGAGGTGAAGTCCACTTCCGGGCATCACCTAGGCTCGGACTTGGCAAGCTGATGGCCTCACTAGAACTGTCTTCCTGTGGCATCTGACACCAGTCTGGGGGAAGCCTTGTTGGTTATGGAGATGAGGAGCCCCCATGGGCACCAATGGGCACCAATGGGTGGGACAAACGAACACAGGTGTCGTGCAACCTACAGATAGGGGCGTAGAGGCCTAGAACCTAGAGCTATGTGAGATGTGACCATACCAAAGGAATACCAAGGAAGCAGCTAGACAGGGAGTGAGCCAGGGAGCCCTCCCTTAAGATGAGCTAGTCCTCCATGACAGGGTCAGGGACATTCTGAGGACAAAGCTGGAGGGAGAGTAGATGAGTCATTTTGCTTGTTGCTCCAGGGAACTGGGGAGACAGTGTGCCCCAAGTCTCAGCTGAGGCCTAGTGGAGGAAGGGACTTTGTATACCCATCCAGGAATGTGTGGCCCAGCAATAGTCATTGATGTGCCAAGCAGGAGATGGCTCCCCATCCCGGGAGGCTGTGCCATCCAGCTCTCTGTCTGCTCTGGATCCCTGGCTGAGGCAGACTGGGTACCCCACACTTACAGCTGCCCGAGGACATTCCAGGGATGTGGCCACAGCGGATGGACACTATGAGTGAAGGATGTGTGGTAGGAAGTGACAGCAGTGAGTCACTGTGACTCAGCCTGGTGCCTGCCAGGGCCTCTGAGCAGCCCCTTAGTCCATCCTCCTCGGGACACAGCCTGAGTGGAGCTCTGACACCCCTGCAACAGGAGACCCAGCAACCTCCATCCTGCCCTGCTTTGTACCCTGACATTTGGGGAGTGGGAGAGGAAGTCAGCTGGCAGGTTCTAGAACTGAGCCAGAGGAAGGAGGGAAGGGTAAATTGGAGAAGACTCCACCCACTCTCCTCAGAAACTCCTCATCCGCAAGCATTCATGTTTTCTGACTAGGAAAGAGGCTGGAGAAGGGAGGAACAGAGGCCTGGCCAGGGTCAAGAGACTGATGAGGCTAAATGAAACAAACTCCAAGCCCATGTTCTAGCCTGGCTCAGTTGGTAGAAGACACAAGCTATGCATGACAAAATTATGTCCACAAGGTCCCCAGCTTCTTTTCCAGAATCATCTCACATAGCCCAAATCCATGCCTAAGATGTGCCAAGTGCCTATTCTACTGTCTCCTATCACAGCATCTATTTACCTATCATCACCAACCATCCATCATTCTAGCCAGCAATCTGCCAGCCATCATCTACCAATCCATCTCTCCAGACATCTGTCCACTGGTCTACACATTCATCCATTACCCATCTATCCATCCACCCATATACCCACCTATCCATCTGTCCACCCATCCGTACATCTACTTACCCATCCATCCACCCATCCATTTATCTATCCATCACCCATCTATTTACCTATCCATCTGCCTATCCATCTATCCATCATCTATCTACTACTGATACAACCATCACCCATTAACCCACCCATCCATGCACCTATTCACTCATCCATTCATCTACCTATCCACTCATGTCTTCATCTAACCTCTTTTAGACTGTTCACTCATTCATTAACTTATTTATCCTTCCACATGTCTATTGATCATCCATCCATCCATCCATCCATCCATCCATCCATCCATCTATCCATCCATCTGTTTAGTAACTTAACAAGCCCTGGGGCTTCTTGGCCTCTAGAATCATTCATAATCTCTTGTCTCCCCTCCAGCATCAGACTCTGTTCCTTCCAGCCAGCCCAGTGATTCAGACAAACACAGCCCATGACATTCCAGAGCTCATAGTCTCCAAGGCAGACAAAAGCTGCATCCAGAGACCTGATCCTATCATTTACCCTCCCTTTCACCATTGTGCCTCCTGGGGTTGGTTGAGCCCTTGTTACAGTTATGGCTGGTCTGGGAGGAGACAGGGAGGCCACTAGGGACTAGGCCACCCTCCAGACACCTAATGCATGAATAAGACTTGATTCCAGAGCCTCAGTTTCCCCAACTGCAGAAGCAGGAAGATTGCCTACTTAGGGGTGGAATGAGATAGAGGTGAAACTCTCTATTGGAAATGACAATGCAGAACTCATGACAGTTGTGACAGACAAGGCCAGAGTCAGTTGGGAGAGGTCTGTGGTGTCCATGAGACTGTCCCCATGCATCCACTCTGGCGGTGCCAAAGACAAGAGACACTGACACCTCCTTTGGGTCCAGTCCCAGAGCTAATCCCATGTTGTATTTTTCCCTGTTTTTTGTTTTGTTTGTTTGTTTTTTAAATTGTGTGTGTGTGTGTGTGTGTGTGTTTCTCTCTCTGTGTATCTTTGTGTGATGTATATTCGTGCACATGAGTGTGTGAGAGGTCAGAGGTCAATGTCAGGTGTCTTTTTTCGGTGCCACCTGATTTTTCTAGACAGGATCTCTCACTGACTTGGCTAGACTGGTAACCAGCAAGCTCCAGGGATCCTCCTGCCTCCACCCTTGCCCCCAGCTCACCAAATGGCTAGACTAACTGGCCAGCAAACTCCGGGAATCCACATCTCTGTCCCTCAAGTGTCAAGGTTACCAAGGCCTGCCACTGAACACTGGTCATCTGAACAAAAGCCCTCACCTTGTACAACCGGCACTTAACCAACAGAGCCGTGTCCCCAGCCCTTGTGGCCTTGGTTTTTTTTTCTTTCTTTCTTTCTTTTTTGTGAATGAAACTTCAGCTGGGCTTCCTGCAGCTGACCACGCCCTGCAGCTCTGCCTTGACCACTGTGTAACCCCAGGGGACAGACAGCAGAGGGAACTTCAAAACGAAAGTGTGAGTCACACAGAAAGAAGGAAAAAATGAAAAGGACATTCTTCAGTTTCTAGAGGCTGGACTCCAGGCCCCCGGAGCCTGGGCCCCAAGAGCGGCTCCTGCAAACCTGACCTGTTCACTGCACTGGTCCCTCGACCCCTCCAACTCCATATGGACAGGGAAGGGCTGCCCACTCCCAATCTCTGCCTGGGGCTCTTGGCAGGAGTGGCGAGGTGTTCTCAAAGTCAGTGCCACATTTATCCCCTCCATTGGTGAGCAGTTAGTAAGCAGCTGCATTGAAGCAGGTGAGAGCTGTGGCCCAGCCAGGCAGGGTCCACCCTGCCAGATCTCCCACAGCTGCTGCAGGAGGCAACAGGAGCAGGGTCTTGGGTTGTTGTTGGGGTTACGGGGCCAGCCTAGCTGAGCAGGAAGGAGGCCACGCTGAGCCCCCAAGGTAGGGACAGGACTGCACATGGAGCAGAGGGCAGGTAGCAGAAGAGTTGCTTGGGACGATAGAACCACAGATGGTGGCTAAGAGAAAGCTCAGCAAGAACAGAACAAGGACTTGGGTCGGGTAGGACACACACATCTGGGAGGTCCATCAAGCCCGTGCTTGCCTTCAGAGCCCAGTATTGGTGGGGCAGAAAGGAAAGCCACTGTGTGCTTTATAGACTTTGGGGAAGTCACAGCCTCCTCTTGCTTGGGGGAAGGCAGGAAACCCCCTCCTTCTAGGCGTCTGCCAGAGCACCCACAGGCTTCCTCTTGTCTCAGCCCCCTCCCCAGAGCTTCTTCCCTTGAACAGCCTTCCTCTCCTGGCCCTGATGTCTCTTTAAGGGAACTTGAATCCGAGTTTAGAATGATGGTGACTCAGGCTGGAAGGGGTGGTCACTTGCACTGGCCAGTCACCAGGACTGCAGCGCGAAAGGAAGCAGAGCCACCCCAGCTGCCTGTGTGCGCGCCCCTGTGAGGGGCAGAAACCACAGAATCCCATTTGAGATTCCACCACGTTGGAACTTGTATGATGAAGTTACCCCTCACAATGGAGGCATTCAGGGCCCACCCGCGCCTGCAGGGCAGGGGCCTGTTCCTCAGGCCAGCTGATGGTGATGTCATCTTCCGTTAGGAGGTCCCCCCCCCAACTCCGTTGACTAGGGACTTAAAAAAATGCACCAGGAAACTCAAGTGCTAGCCAGAACGGAAGCCTTGGTTTTATTTATAGTTGATAACTTGCGTCCGGCTTGCTCCACGGGGTGCAGAGCCTGAGGATAAAGAGCCCACAGGGGCAGATGACAGAAGGGCTCGTGTCCTGCTACTGCGCCATCCAAGAGCAAGCAGGAAGCTTCATACTGAGCTTCCCAGCAGCCCAAGCAAAGAGGGGACAGAGTGCTATAGTGTGATATCACAGAAAACCAGGCTGTGAATCTGATGTTCTGATTAGCCGAGGCCCCATGCATCCCTGCATAACATCCAGCAGTGTCTAGAGCACGTTATAGGCCTGGCGAGGTGGTGATGGTCCTCAGGGAGAAAGTGCAAGAGCCTTGCTTCCCTTCCTCAGCACATGGTAGACATGACTAATAGATTAAAGAACTCTTTCCTCTAGCCAGTTTCTGCCTCGTTCCACACAGTTCTCTGGGGAATGCTACCAATGGCCAGTGCAGAGCTAGAGAGTGCTGAGCTTGTCCTCTGGGCTGGTGACCAGCTGAGGAAGTTCTGGGAGGGCCCAGATCAGAGACACTCCTAGCACCTGGCTCATGCCTCCACATGGTAGATGCCAAATAAAAAGCTGTCTGTTAATGGCAGAAAAGGGAAGGAGCTAAGGTAGGGGAAGAGCTGTGCGTGAGCCACACAGGAAGTTATGAGTGAGGACCTGGACCCTGGAAAAGATTCTGCCACGAGTTGGGAGTGTAGTGACCCAGCCTGGCCTGGCTTCCAGCCACAAGTGCCAGCATTCTACAGGGTCCATGAATCTCATGAGGCTGAGATTGTGGGGGTCAGGGGTGGTCATGGCTGTGCCATGTTCCCTCGGCAACGGCCAGTCCTTATCATGGTACTTGCAACTCAGAGCGATACTCTCAGGCCTGTAGTCCCCAGGGTACTTCCCTGGTAGCCCGGCCTATGTAGGGCTCATCCCATCTTCTCCCTCTTCTCCGTCTGAAAGAGCTCTCACCAGCTGCCGCTACCGTGGCCTCTGACTTTCACACTGACTGGTGGCTGTGCTCAAGGGCCTCCCAGACCAGACCAGGCTGGGAGAGACACAGACACGTGTCTGGCAGAAGCTCTGTCTGCAGCGCTGCTGTGAGGATGTGAGAGAGACAGGGATCCTCTCTGCCTGGGAAGCCTCACCTGAGTCCCCAGAGGGTAACAGGGTGAGGACAAAGGCGGCCTGTGAGGGAGGCATGCCACCCTGACACAGTGCCACAGCTCAGGAGCACTCAGCTCACAGCTCAGCTGGTGGTGGCTGTTTGCACTCTACCTGGTGTGAGGGGGCCAGCTGCAGGCACAGCTCCCGGGGAACCAGGCTATAGCAATAGAAGATGAGGGGCAGTCACACCTGCTCTCTGGAAGGCCCTCTCTTTTGTATGGGGTGCATTGTGGGGCATCAAGAGGAAGAAACTGTGCATGGACGGGACTTCCTGGAGGGCAGGGATAGATTCCTGATTTTAGACACTTCTTGGTAGGAAGGGCTCCCTACTACATCACCATTTCTTTCTCTGGGGTTAAGGCCAGGCAGAAGTCACAGACAGGTACACCAGGTGAACCGGTACCTAAGTCACAGTTCCATTGTGGGCAACACCCCTTAGTGACCTTAGAACCCTAGAGATGAAGGCCATTCATTCATTCACATCACACCTCTGCCATTAAAATCACAGCAGCCAGTGAGAGAACCAATGTAAAGGCTACCCATACAGCTGGGTCACCCTTTGGGGCTACCAATGTTCTTATAACCAGTGATGAAGGCCTGAGGCACCCACCTCACATGGGAGTGCATTGCAGTGTGGTAGCTGAGGCAGAACAGAACCCTGGAGGTGGAGTGAGGAAGGGTCCTTCAGTGCCAGACCTCTGTTTACCTTCTAGAAAGCAAAGGAAATCTCAGGGAAGAGGGCAGAAGGGGAGAGCCTCTGCAGCTGGTACTGTCTGCCACCAGAGGTGGCGCTGTGGCCTCGTATTAGCCACTGCTCTGCAAGGCATTGTGGGTCTCATGGGCCTTATCAGGACCTTGACTTGGCCCCCAGGGCTAAGGAACCTGGACATGGCAGAGGCAATATCTCACTCCCCTTCTAGAAACTTCCTCCAATTGCCGACTTGTCAGGGTAGGACATGGATTTCCCATGAATTGGTCACCTGGGCAGAAACAGTGGGAAGGAAGGATAACGAGGCTCAGGGACCAATCCAACATGGAGGCAGAGAGACAGGGCATCCAGAGCTATTCAGCTTCAAGCCGCCACAGGAGGGGTGTGACTCCTTGCTGGGGTCACCCTGTGCTAGAAAGGCTTGTGAATAGCTGCTTTGGAATCCAAAGAGGATGTGTGGCTCTTCTGCCCACAGGGAGTACTGTTAAGCCTCCCTAGACTGCTCCCAGAACCCTGCCTACTACAGGGCCCCCCTTTCCCTCCAACTTGCCCATCAGCTCCACCTACTGGCTGCTCAGGGCAGGCCCAAGAGGCTTGTTGAAAAGAGAGACTGATATCTCAGTGTGTCCCCATTTTAAAGATGGGAGTAGAGGCTAAGGGAGAGGAAGTCCATTTGAGAGTCGGCTTGCCAGAGAGAGGTACTGGCCTGAGATCTCAGCAGGCTTGTCTCCCACAGCTCTTCTCTCTGTGGAGCAAGCAGGGGGAATAGCTGGATCCACTGTGGAGTCCCACAGCCCTACACATCTCCTGAAACTCAACCCCACTTTGAGGACCAAGGTGAAACCGGCCTATGGTATGTGTCCCAGGAGCCCTGTCTGAATTCAGGCTTCTCTCTGGCCGCACTTAGACTCTGGAAGGCACCTGAGGTGACCTCAGATGTGTATGAGCATATAAACATGCCTCTGTGTGAATAGAAATCTTCTCTAAATCAGAACAAGGTGGTGCAATTTAAAGATTCTTTGCACAGCAGTTGTCTGGGTCCTAATGGCTGGGCTCTAAATCTTTACCTGCATGATCTCATTTAGCCTCCCAGCGGCACTAGCTGGCAGCTTGTGTTATTTATGGAACAATGAATGCACTGTAGGATGTTAATCATTACCTTTGTGATCACAGGACTGACAGGGAGCGGCAGCTGCTACCACCATCATCACCATCATGGCCATCATCATCAAATTACCTTTATCAACATTATCACAACCGTGACATTCATCATCATTGCCACCATCATACTACCATCATTAGTAACATCAACATCTTCACCACCACCATCATCATCATCATCATCACCACCGTTCTGACATCATCACCACTCCCATCATCACTATCCCCACCATCACCATTACTGACATCAACATCATCACCATCACCATCATTAGCATCGTCAAACTGTTTCCTCAAGGCTATCAGCCACCGGAAAGCAGAACCAAGGTGGCATCTCAATGCTATCACCCACTCTAGTCTGTCCAGTCACCTGGGACCTCCATGGAAATGGGAGGCAAACTTGAGTTTCAATCCTCATTGGTTGGCAGAATTCTGAGGCAGTCCCAGATCTTCTTGCCTCTGATTCACACACCCTCCAGCGTGCACATCCCAGTCATGGTGAATGCCACGGAGTAATTGCTCATGAAGAGAGTAAATTAGACAGCACTCCTGCAATTTAAGGAAGAGACACTATCCAGGAGGGCCTGATGATTCTGTAAAAGAAAGCATCTCTACACACACACACACACACACACACACACACACACACACACACACACACACAAACACACATTTAAAGCCTAAGAGGGCCTTGTTTCTAAGGTGAACAGGGCATTCAGGTCTATGTGGTGCCAAACCCATTCCCATGTGCTCTAGGAGAGGCAGACTCTCAAATGATGGCTGGTTCCAGGCAGACTCCAAGTGACTTAATCATTCTGGAACACATCAAGGGTTCTGTTGGATAGTCCTTTAGGCTGCTAAGGGATCTTCCCAAGAAGACTAGGGCAGAGAAGGCATCTTAAGAAGCACAGGCTGGGGGGTGGGGATTTAGCTTAGTGGTAGGGTGCTTGCCTAGTAAGCACAAGGCCCTGGGTTCAATCTTCAGCTCAAAAAAAATAAAAAATAAAAGAAGAAGCACAGGCTGGGTAAAGGCTTAGAGGCACAGCATGCGGGCTATGCCAGAAGCCATGATGGGGAGCATAAGAAGAGGGCCACCACCTTGGGAAGGAGCCCAGGTCTTACTTCCACACAGTGTTGGGGGCACAAAGGTCCTTGCACCACAGATCACTAGGGAAACCAGGATTGTTAATCAGACAGGGTTGTCTCCTCAAAGGAGGAAATACCTGTTTTCCATCCAGAAGGCTGGGAATAGATATTGTTAACAATCTGGTGACCTTTTGCTATCTGTAGAGGCAGACCTCACCTAGATCCCCCAGAATGTTATCCCAGACTCTCCCTAGATTTTTATCTTTAGCCCCCAGGAAACAGAACCCATCCTTAGGGGAGATGTGACATGTACTTTATGGCCTGCTGACCTCTATGCTATCGGTCAGACAAGATCCTAGGCCCTTAAGCTACAGAACCCATCTTCAAGGTCACATGTACTTTGCAAAGGAGTTCCTATGCAGTCAATCTTAAGCTCGTATTGTGCACCTGGAATAGGAGTGATCACTGCCTGGAAACCCCCCCCCCCCCCCCGATTCTATTGTGTTTAAATGTGCTGACAATAAACTGCCTGGCATCAGACTCTCCAGAAGTGTGACCCAGCCTCACAGACTAAGTCACACTGAATCAAGTTTTTGTTCTCACCTCTTTACAGTTCATTTACCTGCCTGCCCTGACACCCACAGGGCCCCCCTCAATATGGGACTCAAGGCCCAGCTTGGGTATCTTCTGAAACTCACTCAGGTTATTGCCTACACTGCATTCTGGAGAAGGTTTGCAGACTGGGTACCAGCAGCCAGGAGGGAGCCAAGAGAACCCAGAGGACAGCAAGAGAAGCCATGAGGCTGACAAGTTGGATTCACAGGCCTAGTTTGAGATCTCACAAATTTGAAGCTATTGGGTGACCCTGAATAGCGAGACAGTGTCATGGGACAAGCTACTCCAGTCCCTTGAGATAAAAGGTCTAGTGGCTACATTCAGTTATGTCATTTTCCCCCTCAAATGTCACTTCAATTTCAATTTCAGAGCATGGACCAGTTCATGAAGAACACATGTGCCACGGCCACTCTGCATATGTGAATCCTTGTTCAGGCTACTACTGATCGTTGGGAACAACATCTGGGATCTGTAACACTCAGAGAGATGGGCTTCCAGGCTTGTCATGAAATACATCTGGAGCACCAGCTATGTATACACACACATCACATACACGCTTGTGTGCACAGGCATGTACCAGCACACATACATTCACACACAAGGGCAGACCAAGGCTTCATGCAGTGCCTATGGTCCAGAGAATGAAGTGTTAGCCACTTGATGAAGGGGGCTGTGTCCTGTTTGATCATCCCACTTTGAACCTGGGACAGTGCCTGGTGGTACATGCAGGCCTTCAGTTAATGCCTGCTCGTTGCAAAGATGCCCTTAGCCCAGCTCACACTCACAGCACCAGCTCAGCCATTCATTTCTCACCACCATTTTGGTCCAGCTCTCTTTCTTCCCTTCCTCCTCAGGGCATTCAGTAGGAGGGGCAGCATTCCCATTAAATACTTGAGGAATCAGGGGCTGGAGAAATTTCCCAGAGTCTTTAACTTACTGTTGAGATAGAGTTGTAGATACAGGGTGGTAACTGGAAGTAGAGGCCAGGCTCTCCTCATCCACAGCCCCCAAATCCTGCTCCTCCCTCTGGGGAATTTGTGGGTATCTAAGGGGACCCAAGGAAATAGCCATGCTTGGAGAGTCCTGCTTAATGTTCCCTTTAATTAGACTTGGTCGCCCTTGGCACAGTCTTGGCTGACCAAGGGTAAGGTGGTCCCCTCTAGAACACCTGTGTACTGACCCTAAAACACCCACATCCTGTCTGGCTGACCTTCGCCACTCCCTCCAAAGGGATCTGAAGAGTGGGGTCTCCTGGAGCAGAGCCAAGGCCACCAAGTAGCAAGCCTGGAGCAGGTGACGCTGTGGGAACCTGGGTCCCAGGAAGTTCCTCGGTAGAGAAGAATGCACGTGGGAAATGCTGGGTCCCTGCCAAAGGCTGTCACTCACCAGGTTCTGACTGCAGAATGTGAGCATGACTGGAAAGCCAGAGCAGCAGGCCGGCACTGAAGGTGTGAGTTGTGGGGCTCACTTACCCTCGGTGCTCATATCCAGGCAAGGATGGGCTAGCCTGTGACTCCAGTACAGTGGACCTTGACAGAGAAAGTCAAGAGCTGAGGATCACAGCTCTTTGTGGAGGCCAGACAGGTAGATAAGGCAGGGCCTTGAGTGAAGACAGGTGGCTTCAGTTCATGGTGGCCACCAGCAAATGTGGACACTGAGAAGTCAGGTCTGAGGTCTGAAGAATCCCTTGTTCCCTTCAGCCCAGAATCATCACATCTACCCACCACCTTTTTGTTCATCTACCATGTATCTATCCATCAATCCACCCATCCAACCACTTACCAATATATCCACCTACCAATCTGACCACCCACTCACCCATTCACCCATCCATTCATCTGTTCACCCACTCATCTACCCAACTGTCCTCCATTCATCTACCACCTACCATTGACCTAACCATCCATCCACTCTTCCATGCACTTACCCATCAACCCCCACCCATTCACCCATCTACCCACTGATCCATCTATCTAGTCATCACTCATTCATCCATCTACCTATCTACCCATCCCTCCCCCCAACCAACAAGTACCCACTCCACATTCTTGTAGGACCTGCTGACCCTAAAGGACCCAGCAATGCCAGAATTCCTTGTGCAGCGTCTTCCAATAAGAGAAGCAGATTGTGAGCAGTTAGAGGAAGAAGCCAATGGGGACAGTGTGAGCAGTTAGAGGAAGAAGCCAATGGGGACAGTGTGAGCAGTTAGAGGAAGAAGCCAATGGGGACAGTGTGACAAGAGGGAAGGAAAGCAACAGAGAGACCCACTCAGGTAACATGCTGAGGAAGGCCCCTGAGGAAGAGGTAGACAAGAAGCTGACGCTGGAAAATGAAGACAGTTTTAGGCAGAGGGAGCGTGCAAAGGCCCTGGGGCCCAAAAGAATGGGCTTGTTAGAGATGCTACAAGTAACATGGTGAGGCTGATGAGCCAGGAGCCAAGGCAAGCTGTGTCTAGAGAGGGTGGCACTGGGTTGGATTTCAGAGTTCTAAGGGGCTCTGGGTAGTGAATAGACCACCATAGATGAAGTCCAAGGCCAGGGAAACATGGAAACTTCCAAGGGTGGTGATGGTGGCCTCACTATGGTGGAGTGGTGGGATGAATTTGAAAGGCACTGAATTGGGAGGACTGACTTCATGCCTAGGTGCTGGGCTCGAGTGGGGAGGGTCACTGTGAGACTCCCTGGGTCCACAGTGGCCATATGTTGGGGCGTTGGGAGGACACAAAGACACAGAGAGTGGAGAAACCAAGATCCCCAGGGAACATAGCAAGGGCTCAGTATACCAGCCACCTAGGACTATGGGGTGGGGGGTAGTCATGGAGTTCAGTGAAGTGGCCGGCTAGCTGCCCACCACAAAAGACACATGATCCACACAGCCCCACATCCCTGCTCCTCAGACACACACTCATCTGGCCACATCTCCACCCTGACCGAGATGATTGCTAGTCACTCTGCAGGTCTTCCTGAGGCTGGCTTTCTTTGTGCAGCTGGTACACCTGCCTCAGGCTGCCTCATTCAGGCCACTGGCAATCATACGAGAGAGGTCAGCCTCACCCTGGCTCTCTACATGCTGGTCAGACCTTAGTAAAGCTCAGCTTAAAAAGACCCACCATCGCCGGGCGATGGTGGCACACACCTTTAATCCCAGCACTCGGGAGGCAGAGGCAGGTGGATCTTTGTGAGTTTGAGGCCAGCCTGGTCTACAGAGCTAGTCCAGGACAGGCGCAAAGCTACACAGAAAAACCCTGTCTTGAAAAAACAAAAAACAAACAAACAAGAAAGAACACCCACCATGGCAGCTGCAGATGAGTGTGGAGGGACTAACCACCACCCCATTTCCCCAGAGTGCTCTTGAGTAGGAGCAGCAGGAAATGCTAGTTAGAAGGATAGAGGGGAGAGAAAAGGAGAGAAAACATAGGATAGCCTCGAGAGGGCCTGAAACCTATTCCAGCAGGCCCCGACCGACCATCTCTGCCCTGGGGTATTTATAGGAATACGAAGGAGTGGAGCAAAAGCCCTCCCCCCAGCACAGCCAAGTGCAGACCATCTCAGACACCTGCACTCAGGCCCGTGGTCCAACCATCCTCTCTATGCGACCTGCTGCATAAAGCCACTAAGACATCTGAAAACGGGCTCCCACCGATGAGCTGACCAAGAGAGGCGAGGTGGCCCCCCTTGGTGCACACTGAGCAAATGCACTCTGACCAGCAGGGACAACAGGAAGGGATTATGCCATCTGCTCACCTGAGGGCTTCCCAGCTTCCAAATGAAGTCAGGCTCATGGCATGCTGAGTCCCAGGAAGTTTTAAGGACCATGACTAGCCATATTTTTACAAGTAGGGAAACTGAGGCATGGGGCCATCCAGCAGAGTCCCCAAGACTACCTGAGTCACTAGTGGCAGACCCAGACAGTCCTCTCTGGTGACCCATGACCAGTGTTGCCATCTGGGGGCCCCTGAAAGTCACACAGATGCCCCCTGGGTACAGTATGGCCCCTCCTCAAGGACTAGGACTCTAGCTAGGGTTCTGGCGTTAGCCATCTCAGAAGCTACAGTGCATGCCTGAAGTTACACCTTGCATAAGGGAAGTACGGCCAGCACCCCACCCCTCATCACCTTCCTGCATTCCAGGGCATGTGGGGAAATCTTAGCATTCAGGTCTCATGTGGGGAAATCACTTCCTAAGGAATGTGTAGCCCAGGGCCTTATCTCAGACCCAGGTGTCACTTAAAATATCCCATGCCTGCCACTGAAATGACACCAGGTTCCCCCACTAAGAGACAGCTGGGGTGAGGCATGGGTCAGGCAGGGGAATGCTTAAGCCACAGAGAGCCTGGGTCCCTCGCACTCCTCACTCTTTCTAAGCACCATTGATGCCTAGGGCAGGCCTGGGGGAAAGTTGCCTTCTTCCTTGTACTGATGAGAAAAGAAGGCTCAGAGACTGCAAGCCACTTGCCTGAGGCCACCCAGCCTTGTGAGTATGGATCGTGTGTGTGTGTGTGTGTGTGTGTGTGTGTGTGTGTGTGTGTGTGTACCTGTGTGAGTGTGTGGGCCTGTGTGTCAGGGCATGAGAGGCCTTTCTAGCTGGCAGCTGCTGACTCCAGGTGCATGGTGGGCAAAGGGGCTGAGGCAGAAAGAAAGACTGGCAACAGATGGCTCCTCGTAGAGCTAGGCTGAGGGACAGGAATCTGAAAGGAGAGAGTCACTGTAGCCAGAGCTGCAGTCTCATAGGGGAGGTTCAACTGGGCTGAGGGGATCAAAATGCAGGGGCATCTGTCTACAAGATGGCTGCACTCCTGTACTGAGGGCAGAGGCCTGTACTCCCCAGATGGGGACTTACAACATGGCAGCATTCTACCTTGAGTTGGTGACACAGATAGCCGGGAAGAAGGCAAACAGCAATGCCCCCCATTCTCCTAGGGCCCTCCTGTAAGAGGACAGCCCTGTTCCAGGTGGCTATACAGGATGAATGGCAGGAGATCATTTTAAACCCAAGGCTGTGTTGAGGTGGGCTTGTATCTTTCACCAGGAGCCTGCTTTCTGTTCCAAGGCTCATGTCCCTGTTCAGAGGGGTGACATGTCTGAGGGGCTCAGAGATACCTGCTGTGGGGGTGCTCTGAGGGGTAGGAGCAGTTGAGGTAAGGCATGTGCAAGCTGCCAGCTACCGCATTTTAGAAATGAGAGGAAGCCAGGGTATGTTCTGGAACACAAACCAGCTCAGAAGCAGTTTTGTGTTCTGCCCAGGGTCAGAGTGCCCAGGCCGGGGCAACGGCAGCATTTCTAGCTGTAGTGCCAAGAGCCAGATGTGGATGTCAGACAGACCTCAATGCTGTCCCCTGTGGGACAGTTAGTGTCCCACCCCTCCACCCCCTCCTCAGTCTTGTCCTCTAAAATGAGCTAGTTAATATGTATGTCACAAGTAGAGATAATAAAGTCCCATAAATTGAGGGCTGGTTTACACCACCCTTCAGCTTCTGCCTCCTGCAGCACAGCCCCGTGTCAGGAAACAGAAACAGCCAGACTCACAGTCCATGCCACACTGCCACGTCATGCATTCGAGTGTGTCAGGCAGGCTGCCCAGTGCCTCATGAGTGGCTTTGTCTCAACTCAGCCAGAGAGCAAGGACTCTTCCCCTCATAGCCTGGTCTGCCCTATTCTACTGGACAAGCTGGACTAAGGGCTCATAGTTCTCACTTCATGGGAAAATCATGTGAGCATCAGTGGCTTCTTCCACAAAGGAAACAGCCTGTCCTGGTTTTGTTTCTGTTGCTGAGATAAAATACCCTGACAAGGCCGGGCGGTGGTGGCGCACGCCTTTAATCCCAGCACTCGGGAGGCAGAGGCAGGTGGATCTCTGTGAGTTCAAGGCCAGCCTGGACTACAGAGTAAGTTCCAGGAAAGGCGCAAAGCTACACAGAGAATTGCAGTCTCAAAAAACAAAAAACAAAACAAAACAAAAACCCTGACAAAAAGCACCTGAAGGGAGGATTTCCACTTATAGTTACAGATTACAGCCCATCATCATGGGGAAGTCAAGGCAGGACCGCCAAACAGCTCGCCACATCACAGCCACAGCCAGGAACAGCCAGCCGAGAATGAATGCACGCACACTTGTGTGTTTGTACTCGGCTGAATTACTCCACTGTTTGTTTTTGTTTGTTTTGTTTTGTTTTTCGAGACAGGTTTTCTTTGTGTAGCTCTGGCCATCCTGGAACTGACTCTGTAGACCCAGCTGACCTCAAACTCACAGAGATCTGTCTGCTTGTGCCTCTCCAGTGCTGGGATTGAAGGCATGTGCCGCCATGACCCAGCTATAACTACGCTCTTACACAGTTGATAACTCACTGCCTAGGGAATGATGGTGCCCACAGTGGGCAGGGTCTTCCCACATCAATTAACTTAATTAAAACAGTCCCCCATGGGCAACCCAGTGTAGACAATCCCTCACAGAGACTCTCTTCACAGGTGATTCTACGTTGTGACAGGTTGACAAAGATAATGTCACAGGATCCTTCTTGAGGGCATTCCTCTGCTGAGAAAGTGTCCACAGTGCTTTCCCAGGCAGAATTACACCCACTACTCCATGCAGTCACAGAAGTGAAGATGAATCCCCACAGTGACACAGGCTATTCAGTATAGCATTTTGTTGTGTGGTGACTAGCACTCTAGGCCATGCAGAGTACTCGGTTAACTTATCCAAAGGCAGGACTCTGATAAAGCCAGGGAGAGGGCTGCAAAATTTCTGTTTCCCTGACTACCCATGACTGTACTCAAAACCACATCACTGCAAGAGAAGGCCCAAAGCCTAGAGCTAACAGAATTTGCTTTAATCCATTTGGTTTTGTTGCCTCACCCAGAATCAA
>NC_050443.1:122825036-122920367 GCF_903995425.1 Onychomys torridus
AAGAAGAAGAAGAAGAAGAAGAAGAAGAAGAAGAAGAAGAAGAAGAAGAAGAAGAAGAAGAAGAAGAAGTAGCAGTAGTAAGTGATGAATGTGATCAACACAAGATCCCAACATGGTGAATGGTGCTACCCATGGTGGGAAGGATGTCCCACCTCAGCCTAATCAAGACAGTGCCCCAAAGACATGCCGAGAGGCCTGTCTCCCAAGTGATTCTAGATCCCATTAAGTTGACCACTGATATTATCAGGTGGGCTGGACGATCCCATGCTCAGAGCACAAGATTCTAGCCCCAGCCTCAACCCGACTCCAGCCTCCCCAGCCACAGCAGAGAGCATGGGACATTGGCTGAGGCAGGACTTGGTCAGACACCCACCCTTAGTGGACAGATCTTTCTCAAAAGCCTGTTACCTTGAAATCTAGAGCCTGTGCATGGGAATGGGGTTGGGGGCGGTGTGAAGGTTGTCAGGCTACAGGAGCCACCCTAGTTTCAATCAGGGTCCCTGGGAAAGAGAAGACTCACCAGGAACTGAGGCCAGGGCCCACCCTTGTCCTTGGCCTCTCCTCCATCTCCTGGCTCTGTGCTTCCTGTGGGTTGCAGTGATTGATTCTTGTCCCCGGTTCTAGCCCGAGCTGAGTCACCCTTGACCTGGCCTGACCTCAGCAGTGATCTGGACAGAGGCAGATGGGAAGGAGCCACAGGCACCAAGGAGACCTTGAAATGGTCATGATGGTTCCTGGCACCGTGCCCCTGGGGAGCCGAACCGTGATGGATCCCCCATGAAGCAACAGTATGGCTATTTCTGTGTCCTCTAAGATCAGAATCCTGGTGTCCTCAGTTCTTCCCACCCCTCCCAGATCCTCAGGGTCCTGTCCACAGAGATAGGCAGTGACAAATGAAGACCAGTGTTGAGAATGACCAAATGTCACCTGCCGCCTTAGGAACCTGAGCCTGGACACAGCAGGTGCCCAATGAGTGCGCGCTGGAGGGAAGGGTTGATCCAGACTTCTAGGTGCTCCCAGTCAGCACACACGTGTCAGCATACTCAAGGCAAGTGGGCCCACTGGAGGGCTTAGGGACCCCTGTGTCCATCCATTTGCTTCTTTGAAGGGATGCTCACTCATGGAGAGAGGAGCTTGCTTCTGGTTACTCTGACTTCAGGTAAACCAGGACCTCCACCCCATCTCAATAGCACCCCAGACCAAAGAACCCTAAAAGTGATAGCAGGCAAAATTCAGGGAGCTGAAGATACATGTTCCTACAGTACATTCACTCCTTAGCCAAATCTTGAACATTCCCAGAGGCCAGTCAGGGACCCACTCACTCACTCTGTAGATCGGAACCCTAGATCACTGCTATTTGGGACCCTCAAAAGCCCCTCCCCCAACATCGACCTGACTATGTCTATACACAGCACCACGCTCTAAAGAGCCACAGAACTTCAAGTCCAAATGAGACTCCTTTCCACAGCTGTGTGATCAGAGGCAAGTTACTTGACCTCTCTGGGTTTCAGGTCCCTGTCTGTGCAGAGAGTGAAGGAAGATGGTGGGATGAACTAGGTGGGCTCACTGTTCGGACTCAGCAAGGCACCTCTGCAAGGAGTGGGTACTGCAGGCAGACCCCAAACAGGGTCTCCGGACTCACCTGCCGCTTCCAAGGCCCCGCCCTCCCCACTGCCCAGCCTCCAGCACAAGAGCGTGGGAACTTCCTAGTGCTGTGTTTGTCTTGGGCGGCTGGGGAGGGGCTGCACCCTCTGTCAGCTCCTGTGTGCTCCTGCCAGGTCACCCAGCGTGAAAGGGAGGGATTGTTCCCGTGACCTTTGCTTTGCTAGTCAAAGGTTTTAGGGCCTGAGACAGAGCAGGCCCTTCTTCCTGAAGGCCAGGCAGCCGTGGCCATCCCCCCACCCCAAAGGAGTTACAGGTCACCTGTGCCAAGGGACTCTCTAGCTCTGTCCCTACCTCCAGAGGCAGCAGCCTGCTGGGTTCCTTCCTCCTCACTGTATCTGGTGCTCCAGGCCCCAATCATGTTCCCACCTGCACTCCACCCAGGGGAGGTGCCTGGAGGTCAGTCTCAGGTCTCTACATACTTGGAGACACTTTAGCAATTTTTTTTTCTCACTTAGCCTCAGTCTCCTTGGTCAACCCAGTCATGAGGCTGGCAGCCCCAGAGCATAACCTTCTGGCAACTTCGGCACCCTCCAGAAACAGCCAATCATGCAGCAGTCCCTGCAGGGTTAAGGGTCATTAAGGTCACGGAGGCTCGTTTCTGATCTTCCAGAAGGTGCAGGTCATTAATGAACGTTGTTCTTTTCTTCTGGGGCATGAACAAAGCAGGTTCAGCTCACAGCGGAAAGGCTGCAGGTCAGGGTTCCCAGGGTATGGAATGTCAGCCTCGGGCAGCAATGACAGTCACCCAGAAACTCTAAAAATAGCCTGAAGCTGCTTTGGAAAGGGAGGTGGGGCACAGCCACTGCTCATGGCTGGTCTTCTGCTTTTGTTGTCCTTTTCAAGGACAAAAAGAAAATGAACTCAGGAAGGAAGACCAGAAGAGTGATATCAAGGTAAAGGCCACAGCAGACTGTCCTAGTCCACTTAGGATCAAACCTGATCTTCCGGAAGTCCCACAGTTGGCAGCATTTGGTGTGTCTGGCCTCAGCACTAAGTGATCTCCTGTTCAGTCGCTAGTTCCCACAGGCTGGCAGGGCAGCCTGGTCTACACCACACCGGAGAAAAGAGCTGACCTGTCTACTCATGGAGGTCTCAAGCACTTGAAATGAAGTTTAGGGGCTGAGAAGAGAGCTCAGTGGGTAAAATGTATACCATGAAACCATGAGGACTTGAGTTGGGATCCCCAGCACCCATATAAAATGCTGGGTGCAGCAGCAGCATACAGCAGCATCTCCAGGGCTAAGGGGATTGAAACAGGCTGGCCAGTCTAGTCTACTAATGAACTCTGGGTTCAGAGAGATCCCATGTCAAAAAGAAAAACTGAGATGTGAGAGGAAGATGTATAAATTGACCTGTGACCTCCACACGTGCATATGGCTCGACGTTGTGGTATGCAACAGCAAAGTTTAAACTCTAAGAGAAGAGAAGCATAATTGATTAGTTCTGTCTTTCAAGGTTAGGGGATGGGAAAGTCAGGCCTGAATGTGGTGTTACTGAAAGACCAGGGGACCCAGTCAGATCTAATGATTCTGGGGCCTACAGAGTTCTAGCATTTAGGAGGAAAAAGTATCAGTGAGGTTCAGTGTCAGGGTCATGCCCTTCAATCTCATTGTCTTTACTCAATTGTAGTCGGACCTTAGTCAGGACCGCTGGCTCTCCAATAATGGTATGGGGACTTATTAATTATAAAAGCTCAGCCAATGGCTTAGGCTTAGTAATAACTAGCTCTTACAACTTAAATTAACCCATTTTTATCAATCTACTTTTTGTCTCGTGGCTATATTACCTTTACTCTGTGTAGTCCATGCTGCTTCCTCTCTGTTTGGCTGGCGACTCCCTCTTCTTCTTCCCAGCGTCCTGTGTGCTTGAAAATCTTGCCTAGCTATTGACCGTTCAGCTTTTTAATAAACCCATCAGAATGATACATCTTCACAGTATACAGAAAGATTATTCCACAACACTCAATAGACAGAAAACGCCAGGCCAGCCATCCTCTTCTCTGGTGGAAACCCTGTATCTATGTCCCACCCAGCCACTAAGAGACCCTCTGCTAGGGCATACCTTTCTGTTCTCACTACTGACTTCAACTCCATGTCCACACTAGCAGGCTGGATGACTCCACAGTGCGGAAAGCCAAAGGCTATTACCCACCCATCTTGGCACCTCCCCACTTGACTCCAGGAATTCCCATGTACATTTTCTCATTATACCCCACATGGAAAGGCAGATTCTATGATCGGCCCATTTTCCATATGAGGACACTTAAGTTCAAAGACGACAAAGGTTTGGCCAAGGGTAGAAGAAAGAAATAGCAAGATGTGAAGCTCCAGCCTGGGTAGGTAGCGTACGCAGACTTTGCTCTAGCACAGTGGTTATGCTGAGAGGGAGGCTAGGTCTCAGGCCAGCAAGTCCAGGACTTTCCCCACTGCTGCTTCAGTGAAGACAGGTAAATGGAAGGGTGGGTAGAAAGATGGACAGGTAGATGTGTATGGGGGAATGGATGAATGTGTATGGGGGAATAGATGAGTATAATATGAATGGGTGGGTGGGTGGGTGGGTAAGTACATGGATGAGTGGGTGGGCAGATGAATGGGTGGGTGGGTAGTTGAGTAGATGGGCAACTCGGTGGGTAGGTGGACGGATGAATGGATAGGTGGGTGGATAGATGGATGAGTGAACAAGTAGATCTATGGGTGAATGAGTAGGTGAAAAGAATTGATGAATGAATGGGTGGTAGGTGGAGTATGAATGGATGAAAGGGTGTGTGCATGCATGAATGAACAAGCAAGGAAACACGGTAAGAAGTGAGGCAGAAGGCCACGGACAGGGAAGTGAGTGAGATAACCATCCACCTGTCTCATAACCATTTTCCAAGCATATCAGAAAATCAGGCCATGCAAAAAGAAAAAAAAATTCTTTGAGGTTTTTGTTTTCAAAGAGATAAAGCCTTTGGCAAGCCATTTCAAGGAAGCCCGGGGCAGTGGGAGGGCTGGCTCCCTCCCTCCCTCCTCCCCCCTGCTGGGTCGCTGCACAGCTCCCTCCCTGAGGCAGCTTTCCCATGGGAAGGCTGAGCAAGTTCTGAATGGGACTCTCTCAAGCCAAAGAGTAAACACCCTGCTCAGAGCCTGCGGCCTGTTCCTGAACTGCTCAGTACTGAACAGAAGCAGCGTACCTGGGAGAGGCTGGGGGGAGGGGGTAGATAAAGGGAGACAGCAGGGGATATGCCTGTTTGCCCAGGACAGGAGCAGCTGGGAAGGAGCTGGAGCTGTCTCTGGGGTAGGAGGACATACCCTGTTCTGGCAAGGGTCCTCTCCCAGTCCCAGAGGCCTCTGCAAGGTCCTATTCCCCTTCACTGTGATTGGTTGGTTTGTGATGGATCCAGGGTGGGCTGGTACAGCTGTATCTCTACGATAGATGATAAAATGAAAACGAAATCCAGAGAGGTGCAGCCATGGGTCCAACACCCACGGTCACTGTCAGGAGAACTGAGATGGGACCCAGGGCTGCGTCCAGTGTGTGTGGGGGTGGGGGTGGATAGAGAGCACCTGACACTATCCCCGACACTTACCCCCACCCCTTCCCTCTAGCCCTCCCCCCTTGCCTTCCTCCCTCCCTCCTTCCTCCTCCCTATCCTTTCTCTTCTTCCCCTCCTCCCTCCCCGCCATTCTATTTATCTTGTGGTTCACTCACTACACTTTCCCAGTGCCCCATGGGTGCTAGAAAAGGAACTGAACAGAGATGAACCCCAGCTGCTGTGGCCCTTACAAGGTAAGACAAGGACAAGTCCTCTTGCCCTGTCCTATGAAGTAAAGACACTGAATGTGGGAACCTTGTTCAGAACATGGCATAGCATCCCACATGTTCTCCCCTTTGGTCTCCCAGGGGAGTTTGGGTCCTTCCTGGTCTATGGCAGAGTGCCAGGGTCCACAGAGCTCTGAATCTCCCAAACTCCATTAGCCTTGAGACTCTGGGGTCAGGGAAAGTGTCACAACTTCATGCTGGCTTAGCTGAGCACATACTCTCTGCAGGGTCAGTTTGAGCTCCTGGGAAAAGAGCAGGACCCAGGGCCATCAGACTTGGGAAACCCAGGAATCTGGGAAGGAAGGCTCGGAGCAGGGTCTCAGTGCTGGACACCTCCGGTGGCAGAGCGGATTTCTCCATGTGACCCGGGGCAAGCATCACCTGTAAAGTGAGGGTGGAGCTGGGGAGATGGTCTGTTGGTGTCACTTGGAGCTCCTTCCAAGCTGCTCCCAGGAAGCCACTCTCTGCTGCCAGTGACAGTGTGTGTCCTTCCTGAGGGGCCACCAGCTGTCAGCAGCCAGAATCTGTGCCCGGCTGCCTGAGGCTTCCGGACTTGCACGACCTACCAAGTGTCACCTCAGAGGTGAGCTGTCAGGCTCAAGTTCCGTCATGACTCCTTCCCCTGGAACAACCAGGATGCCAAGAGCCACACCACCATTACATAAGCCACTTACCTGTCACCACTGGCCACCTCAGGTTGCCATGTAAATAAAGCCCTGTGTTTGCCCACTGTGGGAAAGGGGCGGCAGCTGATGGGCGGGGAGAGATGAGCTCAGAGGCCTCAGGATCTGGTTTCTCTTCCCCTGGAAGGGCACACACATCCTGTGCCCAGGCTGGTGGGTGGGGTGCCCCAGGGGGCAGAGGGAAGCTATGTCCTGGCAGCATGGGCGGCCAAGTAGTGCCACTCAAGTACACTTACCAACCCTGGCTGAGGTACAACTTCCTGGCAGACCATGGAAGTCTGGCTGGAGCCACTGAGGCTTCCCTACTGTTGGGGCACAGGAGGCACATGTGACATCTTGCAGAGCAGGGGTCACAGCTGGAAGGCAAATGGAACAAGCCACAACTCAGGCCTCCTCACAACAACAGTCCATTTGTCAGTACAGCATGCTGGTTAAGAATCCACTTCTGGCCAGCTGTGGTGGCACATGCCTTTAATCCCAGCACTCAGGAGACAGAGACAGATGGATCTCTGTGAGTTTGAGGCCAGCCTGGTCTACAAAATGAGTTCCAGGACAGCCAGGGCTACACAGAGAAACCCTGTCTCAAAAAAAAAAAAAAAAAAAAAAAAAAAATCCATTTCTGAGTTGGGCTGGGAGCTCAGCAGGTACAATGCTTATCTGGCATGCTTGGAGTTCTGGGTTTGATCCCCAGCACCACGTAAACAGGCCACAGTGTCATTGGCATGCAGCCCCATCACTTAAGAGGCAGAGGCAGAAGGATCAGAAGTATAAGGTCATCCTTAGCTACCTACCAAGTCCAAGGCCAGCCTGAGCTGCCTGAGACTTTGTCCCCAAAATAAAAGTATGTTTATGTTTTCTCTTTAATTCCCACAGACATCTTGATGTGCATATGTTTAATGTTGGGAGGAACAGAGATACAGATAAGACAAGTAACTAACCCAAGAGCACACAGCAAGATTTAACACGGGTCTTTATACCCTCAGTGGTTATTTCTGATAACCAAGTTTCCCTTTTATGAACTGGTGTTTTCATCTCCAAGACAGAGGAAGCCAACACAATCCAAACAACAACATCACTCAGCTCTGTGCCCAATGAACAGCTTTTAAAAGGCCTGCCCGCAGATACCAGGAAGCATTGGTGAGTGTGCAGGTGGATGTGGACCAAGCGATGAAAGGACGTGGGTTGGATTAACCAGGGGCAGGGAGAAAAGGGAGAGTGAGCATCTGGGCGCGTGGAGCGTTCGTTAGGTGGGCAGGTAGATGAGTGCTGGGCTGGTGAATGCATGGGCACCTGCTCAGTATGGGCAGTGCAATTATTGTTTCCAAAAGCAGCTTCTAGATTCTTCAGGATACTGCTAGAATCGGAGAAGTTGGGTGGTTCCAGGATAAAAATCTTTGCCAGAACCCCTATGGCTCCCATCTAAGGGCAGAGAGCAAATGGTGCTCTTTAAACTAAGATGAGCCCCTGGGTCCTTCACCTGGAATTCCCTGAAACCTGATGTGTGAAACCCAGCCCATCTCCAGGAGCACTGAAGTGCCCTGTGCTTATGACGCAGCTCAGTCAGTCACAAAGATGAAGATAGAGAGGGCTTCCTAGAGAGCACCAAGGAGCAGCTTCAGGGCCCAAGTCGACGATGGATGGAGGGTGGGACCCTCACTGCCTGCCATTGCTTCCCTGAACCCATGTAGAACCTAACAAAGCCACCACCGAAGATTTGTAGAGATCAAACGGCACCTATCCTGCCCTGGAGCCAGCCTAAGGCTTGCTTCCTAGCCAGAAAGCTTGTCCTATGACTTTATCCCTGGGAGGAAGAGCTGAGCCTCCTGCCTCTTGACCTCTGCCCACTCTCTATACCAGTCAGTCCAGCAGCAAAACTCCAAGGACCCCAGAGGCCTGGCTACCCCAAGGGGGAGCACACAAGCCCCTCACTCGAGAGCCTCAAGGTGACTGAATGAACCATAGCAAACCCAGGGCCAGTTTCCTAGCACCTCCTCTGACCTTGCCTCCTGACCCTCTCACCCCCAGAACCTTTCACTCTATCCCTGAAGTTCCCTGGATCCTCTTAGGAACCTCTTCTATTGACTCAGCCTGACTCTCTCCCTCTTTCCTCTCTGCTCAGTGTCTACCTAATCTTGAGCCCACTCTCCTCAAGAGGCCTCTGAGCCAGGGCCAGCTCCTTACCATATCTGACCGTCCTCCTGCTGCATCCCCACCCCATCTCCCTCTACCTGTCCTGGCCTCCCCAGGTGGAGCAGCCTTGCTCTGAGTGCCACCCATCCTCGGCACACACATCCTATCTTCCTCTCTGGTTTAGCCAGCTTGGGTTGAGTACTAACTATCCCCACCCCAGGCCACACACAATAAAGATGCAGTGATGGTCGGAGTGGGAGGATCCTAACCAGTTAGGAGGAGTGCAGAACAAGACAGTGGAGGGCCTCCTGTTAGCAGGTGCTATGATTAGCCATGGAGGCGGGTAGTGGACACAGATACTGCCAAGTCTGAGCTATTAGTGGGATTTGGTTTCAGAAAGGGACAAGGACAACTTTGGTCCTTAGCATGCAGCTGTCCCTCTGATGGCTTATTCTAAGAAGCAACCGAAAATACTCAAGAGAAAAATCTGACTTGTGAGTAAGAGTATTCGCTGTGCAAGAATGAGAACCTGGGTTCGAATCACTGGCACCCGTGGAAAAACTGGGCACAGTTGTGTGAGCCTGTAACCCCAGCATTGGATGAGGAGAGGTAAAGAATTAAGGTTCTTACATCCTAACACCAAGAGAAGTCCTTGTTCAAGACAAAAAAAAAATGTCATTTCTGTAGGTGAGTAGGGTAATCAACATTTATAGAACTGGAAATGCAAGCCAGCCTCAATCAGACACTGAGCACTGATCATGTGAATCAACTCTCAGCTGAGCCCCAGAAATACTTACTGTGAGTCAATTAAAAGAAAGAGGGAGACTGGTTAGATAGCTCAGTGGGGAAAGATACTTGTTCAACACAGCCTGGTGAGTTCAATCCCCAGATTCCATTAACCCTGGAGGGAGAGACTCAGCCCACAGTTGTTCTCTGACCTGGACATGTGCACTGTGGTGTGCACACACACACACACACACACACACACACACACACACACGCACGCACGCACACGCGCACACACACACACACACACGCACACACACGCAAGCACAATACAGGTGTACATGCACACACTTATGTACACTTACACATGCACACACATTTGTGCACACATGTATGCACACTCACATGCACATACACACACATACATAAAATTCAAAGGAAAAAGAAGGGAATAAAGACTGAAGAGAGAGCTGGAATGGTGAGTGGAGGAGCCTCTGGATGCATCCTCCTCCAAGCCAACCCCCTGCCTCAGAGCTTGCTTTCTCTTCAAATGGTTCCCATACTGTTGTGCTGCACACTCTCCTGGGGGTACCAATCACATACCCTGTCTCTTCTTTCTCAAATGTGTCTCGACCAGTATCTCACCTACATGTTATCACATAACTTTCCAAACAGGATCTCAGCACCCACAACACAACTCCCTGGATTTCCATCAGGACTGTGTTGAATCTGCAAATCAAATTGATCCCATCATCCATTAACATGGATCCCCTTCTGTCCCCATGGACTCCTGACTGTCCTGATACTGCAATCCTGAGGAGAGGCCTGAGATGATCCCTCTGTTCTCGTTCTCTCTCTCTCTCTCTCTCTCTCTCTCTCTCTCTCTCTCTTTTCTCTTTTTCAAGTGTGTGTGTGTGTGTGTGTGTGTGTGTGTGTGTGTGTGTGTGTATGCATAAACATTTAGTGTTGTTTTTGGGAGCCATCATCCTTGTTTTGTTTGTTTGTTGAGATAGGTTCTCACTCTGTAGACCAGGCTGGGCTTGAACTCACAGAGATATATTCCACTATTCCAGACCCACCTTGGTTTTTTGACACTGGCCTGGAACTCACCAATTAGACTAGGCTGGATGAGAACTAGAGATCCACGTGTCCACATCCTGGGTGCTGGGATTATGAGTGCACACTTTCGTGCACGGCGTTTTACACATCTGGGGATTGGCAGCGGGTATTCACTACTGTGCAGCAAGCACTTTACCCACTGAATTACTTCCCCAGCCACAGGCCTTTTCTTTATCTCTGACTCCTGGGCCGCTGCTGCCCGAAGAGCTTTGCTTTGAGAAGCACTACCATAGCCTTCCAAGCTTGGCCTGCCTGGGATATTGGTTGCAAGGAGGACTCAACCGGGCCTGCAAGACCTGGGCGGTGAGGAGCATTGTCTACATGCAAATCACAGAGGGTGGCTTCTTCTGAGATTTGCATACAAAAACAGCTTTAAGTGTTTTTTAATCTCTAGAAAGTAAATAGGAATTGTTGGGAAGCCAGGTGTACTGGGTTGGAAGACAGCAATCCTTGGCAGAAATGTGTTTTCCTCTAAGTATCAGATTCCTCAGTTCGCCTGGTGAACATTTCACCTTTTAGGGCTTCTCCCTCAAAAAAAAAAAAATTTCCCAAGAAGTCTCAGAAAATCAGCCCAGATCTGGAAATCCTCTTCCTCAGCTAACCCCATGGAGACTGAATGATCCTAGGACAAGAAACCACATGTGTCAGCAGCCTGGCAGACTGTAGTGCCACTACCTCCCTGCTTGACGAGGAAAACGAAGGTCTTCCCAGGGAGGGGACAGGACTTCCAGGAGGAGGGAACAGCAGTGTCCTGGGCCACCCCAGAGGCTGGTGCCAAGGCTCCCAGTGTTGGAGTATCTGCTCACACTGTTGAGTGCCAGGCTGGTAGCACTCCTTAGCCAGCAGGGAGGGTCCGAGGCTACAAGTCTGATTTGGTACAAGGCTGGAGCAGATGGGCCACTTGGTTGCACTCATTTGCTCAAGCACTAGGTTGAGTTTCCTTTCCCGAGGCTCCGAGGTCCCATTGCAAGTGACACAGACTCCAAGGACCTTTGTGACTCTTCAGTCAAATTTGTCTAAAGTCATGCAAATCACCGAACTTGCTGTGACCTGGACCTGAGATGAAGATGGTTTTGTCCCCAGTCCTCCAGTCAACACTCTTGATTGTCATTCAACAGTGTTAGCATGCTGGACACCGGTGTCTCCACCACCTGCTGCTCCCCAGTGTCTGCAGCATTCACCCTTGACCTTTGCCTAGAGTCCTCTTTTCTCAACAGTCTGACAAAATACTAGGCAAGAACAATGCAAGAGAGGACTACCTTTGGCTCATGCTATGGGCCTCAGTCCATGGTGGCTTGGTCCTGTGCACTTGGATAGGGCTCCAGAGCAGCAAAAACATGCAAAGAGGAAGTTGTTCATATTACGTTAGACAGGAAGCAAGAGACAGGAAGTTGCCCTGGAACATGAGCATCCACAGACTCCTCCTCAGTGGCCTGCTTCACCGCTCATCCCATCTTCTAAAGTTTGCAGCACCTCAGCTAGGTACTAAGTCTTCAGCACATGAACTCAGGGGGCACATTTCATATTCAAACAATAACGTTTCACCCCTTGCTCCTCATTCATGGCTGTCTTATAATAGAAGATGTGTCCCCAAAGAGTTCCCATAGTCTTAACAGTTCCAGTAGTGTTCAACACCAATCCCATCCATTTACTTATTTATACTGGCTAGTGTTAATATTCTGATCTGCCCCTTGAAATCCTGCCCCTTGGGGCTACCCTGCATGGTGATGTAGAAGCCTCTTCTTAAGGAAAAACTCCACTCCTTTCTCTCTCTCTCTCTCTCTCTCTCTCTCTCTCTCTCTCTCTCTCTCTCTCTCTCGATAAAGCCCTAGAAAGTTAACCATGGCTCATGATTCTTCTGCCAACCAGCACTCTCCTCCGTCATCAGCATGGCTGCCTCTGGCGGCGGCCAGCCACAAGCACCGCCGTTTAACCAATGGTCAGTAGTCCTGCCTGGGAATATAGTGTCTTAGCATAAGCTCTAGTGGGTGTGGAAGCCTACCCCTACCACCTTGCTGTTTACAAACCCCGTGGCCTCACACTTGGACTGTTCAGTCATTGACTGCAGCTTCCTTTGCCAGCCAGATGTTACATGTTCCTGGGGTATCCACCATAGCTTTGCTTCATCCTTTAGCTTCATTAGCTTCATGTACTCTCTTACAGGGAGAAGGGCCCTGCTTACAGGGGTCCCTAGCCTGCCACTCATTGCCTAGACTCCCAGACCTTCCTTTGAAACTTGAGTGCAAGCCTCCATGACCCCCCTCCACCCTTGCATTCTTCAGGTCTGCAAAACCACCATGATAGGAACAATGTCAAGGTCTGCCATCAGCTCAAGCAGCAGCCCGACCCCTTAGACCACAAGTACAACAGCCTCTGAGTCTGGGTCTCAGCACAGTAAAATGAATCATGGGAAACAGCTTCCTAGGCAGCTATGTGTGTGAGCAAGGTGCCTCGAAGGTGCATTCTCCTGAAAGAAAAGCCTTGGATGGGTGGGGTCCAGCTAATTCCTGAGAAGCCCTCAAGACAGCTTTGCTATTGTCCTGATTCAACTACTTGATTCCTTTTTAAAGTTGCTAATCTCTTTAACAACCACACCCTGCCTGTGTAAAATTTTGGATGCTCTCCTTTTCTGGCCAAACACTCCACTTTTCAAATCTGTCCTTCTTTTCAACTCTACTCTCTCTCTCTCTCTCTCTCTCTCTCTCTCTCTCTCTTCCACTGTAAACCTGGCTAAACACAGTGAGCAATATCCATGCCACAGCCACACACCACGCTGCCTTAAAATTTCTCCCTCTGAACTAGAGTTTAGTTAAAATTCAGCCTCACTCAAAATCTCGAAATTGGGTGAAGAAAAATTCCTCCACAGAGCCTTATATGAAGGGCCGCTAGTCTAATCCCAGTGAGTCCTGTTCCCATCTGAAGCCTCATGAGCCTCGGCTCTCTCCATTCCTGTATCTGGTCCTCGGAGCTCTCATAAGAACAATGCAGAGCTCTGGGCTTCTCCCATCTTGCAGCTCTAAACCCTTGGATTGGTCTAGCAAACTGGCTACAGAGGCTGCTACATGACATGGCCAGGTGTAGTCACAGTGTCAGCCTCACTTACCAGCACCAGTTTTCTGGATTGGTTACTTGTGAGTTGCTCTTACCAAAATGTCAGAGAATAGCTTGTAGGGGGTAGAAAGGGTTCACTTGGCTCACAGTTTCAGTGGGTTCTATGCCTGATTGTTTGGTCCATGTGCGTGGGCAGAACATCATGCTAGTAAAAGCACATGATGGAAGAGGCAGTTCACATCATGGTGGACAGGAAACACAGAGACAGGAAGGGGCCATGAGTAAGATCTCCCAAGATCCTCACGAATAAGACTCACCCTGTAGGTTTTAAATGCGACACTTTTACTCTGTAAGGAAAGGTTATGAGGCATGACAAAACCCAGTATCACAGCTTTATTAGGTGTAGGGGGACAGAAGAGAGTGACCAGGCCTGTGAAAGACACGTGCAGGGAGAGAGATGTGGGGAGGAGGAGAGAGCAGAAGAGAGGGGAGGAGTCTGTGACTGTTTTTTTAAGGATTTCCCTGCACGTGAGCATGTGGGCTTAGGGAGCTACTCCACGCATGCACAGATTGTGTGACCATGCAGCGCACAGATGACGTAAGACATAAGGTCCCTTACTTGGTTACTGAACTGCGCATGTGGGGTCATGCAGCTGGAGGAGTGGCAGAATCCTCGCACATCCCTCAGTGACCTACTTCCTCTAGGTAGGTCCCATCTCCCAAAGTTTCTGGAACCTCCCAATGGCACCACCATCTTGGGACGAAGACATGAACCCAAGTTCAAACCAAGACACTGTAGACACATGCAGTTGTTCCAGGGGTGCTTAAACAACAGAAGTGTGGGTCTCACATCTGGAGACTGGACATCCAAGATCATGGTACCCCAGGGATGGAGCCTCCTGAGGCTGATATTCTTGGCTTGTTTAGAGCATCTTCTTTCTATGTGCTCATGTGGTTATCTTCTGTACACTCCTGGGTCCTGAGCACTTCGTTTCATTGAAATTTCAGACCAGTTTCACTGACTCCTATCTCATTTCTACAGAGGCTCTGTTTCCAAACATAGTGACATTGTGGGAAACTGGGGACCTGGACCTCAACATATGAATTTGGAGAGAACAGTTCAGGTCGTAGCCCTCTGAGAAGTTCCAGTGACCCCTCCAGCAGCAGCAGGAGAGTCAGACAACATGGGTCCCTGGGCCACGTGACACACCCTTCATTGTCGTCTTCAGCTGAGAGGAAAACAAGCCCTCACTGCATTAAGCTATTGAGATGTGGAGGCTTACTTGTTAAGACAGCAAATCCTAGCTCATCTGACTAATACACCAGAGCTGACACCCTCACCATGAGACAAGCACCCAGGCAGACATTACTAATTCATCTCGGCACTGCAGCCAACACCAACGGATGTGTAGACTATAAGATGGTTGAGAGCCTTCTAGCTCACTGTCAACTAGGAGCTTAAGCCATCTGAATTTCCCCATCAAATGACACACAGACCTTAAACTATCCCCTTGGGAGTTTTGAATGTATCCCTACCTAGCCTTTGCTCTCCATTCCTCCTTTCCTTGTCTTGCAGGGGCTGTGGTGTGGAGTGGCCTCTTCCAGGTCTACATCTGCCCTGCCCCCCACTCACTCAGCCTCCATGGCTCTGGTAGTTTAATCTCCCTCTTAGCAGTTTGGTAGAACTGAGTAGAAACTTGTTCCTGGGTAGATGCTGGAGCGGGCGAGCTGCCCCACATAAGATCATGTTTTCACAGGGTGTGCCCAGCCTCAGACCCAGGAAAGGTGATTTCTCTTTTTGGCTGGGGCTGTGTTGGCGGTCAGAGACCTCTCCCCATGTCTACCACAGGGAAGGGCCGGCCTGGGACATGGGCTCCTAGCAGACAAACAGAGTGAACATGACTTTTTACAATGGGGCTTTGATCTGCCTAATGTCACAAGACAGGTTGGGGACAGATGCCAGGCTCGGGTGATTCCTGGTTCCCACAGGAGGGCCCTGTGCAGGTATTCACATGGGGAGCATCTTGGCAGGCTCGGGCCTGGGTCGGTGCCCATCATAATTAGGTTTTGGAAAAAAATGGTGGGTGAAGTGTGTTTAGCCAGGGCTCCACCTTCCTCCAGACCCAAGGAAGTGACAGGAAGGAGAATAGAGGAAGCTGTCCCCACAGGCACAGGCTGGTAGAGGAGAGGGGTCCTCCTGGTGTTAAGGAGTGTGCATAAGGAATTCCTGTGGTCAAGGGAGGCAGTGGGACACAAAGGCTGGGCTAGCATCCCTGACAATACACACTCTGTCCTCGCCGGTGGAGACCTTTGCCAAAGCACTCAGAGAATGGGCTGCCACAGAGCCCAGGTGTCCAAATCACTGGCCCTAAAAGCATATAAAGAGGCTGGGGTTGTGGGGCCGTTCACAGGAAGTTTGGTTACTCCAGTGCCCATGAAGCTGCCAGGGGCCCACCCTCAGGCTGTCAGGCTGCATTATCTCCACCTGTGCTCAGGAACAATGGTCACACCTGGGACTCACTTGCATCCCCAGGCGATGGTCCAGGCAGACGCACAGTCCACATCTCCTGCCTGCAGCTCAGATTTCCCTGGCAGGCTCCCCTGGGACAGTGTAGCCTAGAAAGAGGAAGGGGTGGAGCAAGTGACAGAGGTGCCAGGAAGCTGGTCCCTCTGCAGACCCCAGAGACATCATGGAGGTTCCTCCCTCTCTTGACTGCTGCTGTCCTTTCCCTACCAGGACCTGCAACAACTCCACGCAGGCTTTGTAGGCAGTGACGTCAGCTCTGAGTTATGGGTGCAACTTAGTGTTTAATACTCACTCAGGAGCCATTTATTAGCCACTGTGTTAACACTCTCCATTCAGTACTCTATGAGACGTCACGGCCAGCCTCACCTCCACTCCACATATGGAAACTAAGGCTCAGAGAAGCAGGAACAGGAAGCTAGTAATAGCCCAGGTGCACTCCCTGTATCTGGTGTCCATAACTAAGTTCTGTAATCCGCCACCTCCACCAACCCAGCACTGAGTTGTAGAAGGGACCCTTTTATATCCCTGGCATAATCACGCCTCCTCTGTGCCCACCTTGGGGGACAGAAATCACGGTTCTGTGTTACCATTGTGCCCAAGCATTCAGACAAGCCTGCTAAAGAAGTTAACAATCGATAACTGGATGATAACAGGCTCATGTCCTTATTTTGAGCCTCACTCTGGCCCAGCACATCCTGCAAGCTCTCACATGCCTTTACCAGCAACCAGCTTGGAAAAGAGCTTGCTGCTCCCATCTCACAGATAAATAAATGGAGGCTGCATATGAGGTGGCCCCTGAAGTCCCCAGCTGCTCAGCTGTACCAGGTCGTGGGTCTGAATACTGCAGGTGGGGGAGAAGGGAGAAAGTGATTTTGTTTTTGGGTGTCCCCAGTTGTAACCAGGTCAGCAGGAATGAAGATATTCTGAAGAGATGCTTTGGCTGTCAGACCACTGAAACAATGGACCCCAAGGCACTGGTATTGTCCCAGGAGTCTCATGCTGGGGAAGGGAAAGGCTGAAGCCTGGTGCCAGCCAGAGGGGAGCTTGTCTCGCAGAGAGATCTCACAGTTCTGAGAACTTGTCAGACCACTCGCAGGAGAGACTGGAGCTGACAGTGATGGGTCAGTGACGGGCAGGACCACACCTTGACCAGGACTGTTTAGGAATGCACATGCCCTGCCCTCTGTTTAAGCCTGAACCTCATGTCCGGACCCTGAAGACAGACTTGGGAGTCTCTGGACCTCTTTGTCTTTCTTCCCGATGTGGCCACATTGACTGATGCTCCTCTATGCTTTTCACTGTTACCTGTTTGACTGGCCTATCGAGGACCGGGCTGAGCCTGGCTAGTTAGAGCCACCTTGGCTCAGGCTCTGACCCTGACATCTACAATACCACCAATGCACACACCACAGGTCAACAAGCCTACACTACTTGCCAGTCATCTCACAACAGCCCTCACTTTGAGTCTAGGAGTTTGAGGCCTTCTTTTTATCCCAGCAAGGAAGACTGAGACACCCCCTCCCCCAGGAACCCACATCCAAAGACATTTGGATGAATCCAATCCAAAAGCATTTTCAGGTCTCGGGCAAGCTTGTGTAGGTGACAGAAAGGTTATCTATAGATTGCAGGGTCAGTCCACCAGACCCCTGCCCAGCACTGAGCAGCCATGTGCAGGAACAGGCAGCAGTGGACCTGTGTATTCTCCCAATGGCCATCTAGACACCAGCACCGCACAGCACAACAGGCCCTCTTTTTTTTGAGGTTGACTGGGCCAGGGGTGGGAGCCCACACTGATGAGCATATCCTCTGACTCCCTGGGGCCTGGAAACAACATGAAATCTAGAGTTAGCCTCACCTGGATGACCCCTGCCAGTGGGTGTCTGTTGATGTTGGCACTTGACCGAGGAGATTGCCTCAGGACTGGAATATGGAGAAGCATCTTGCCCAATGGAGCCTTGGCTATGTTTGGAGATCTGGCACCTTCTGCCAGGAACCATGTTTCCTAGGGGAAGAATGCTGTTGCCTAATGGGTCTGCCAGGGGGTTGCCCCCCCCCAATTGTTGACAGTTCCCTTGATGCTCACACTCCCAAAAGAAAAGAGCCCCTGCTTCCCCTATCTGCTGTACAACTTACCTTTAAGGGTCCCCAGGCGCCAAGCTCAGCTCTGCAGCTCAGAGTGTGGTGGGATTTGGGCTGTGGGCCTGTCACATGCAAAAATCCTTAACCAGACATGCTTACATGACAGACACACAGACACCACACATACCTGCCACACCACACACGTACACCACACACACTCTCTCACACATATATCACACACATATGCATACATACACGTCACACCACACACACATTCTCTCTCTCTCTCTCTCTCTTTCTCTCTCTCTCTCTCCACACACACATACACACACACACACACTCATACACAACTCTCTCTCTCATACACACATAGATAGACATTTCTTTCCCACCCACCAGTCCCCAAATAACCTACACAGTCTTAATATTAATTACAAGTGCTCAGCCAATTGCTTAGGCTTCTTACTAGCTAATTCTTACATTTAAATTAGCCCAAATTTCTTATCTAAGCTTTACCACATGGCTTGGTACCCCTTTTCAGTATGTCATGCCCATCTTGCTTCTCTCTGCATCTGCTAGCCACTCTTGCTCACTCCACCCTTCTTTCTCAGTTTGACTTTCTCACCTAAGTTTATCCTGTTCAGCTATTGGCCAGTCAGCTTCTGAATGAACAAATGAGAGTAATACATATTCACAGTGTAGTGGTATTTGCTCTGCCCATCACCCTGGGCTATACAGCCCAAAGGAGGCAATGCTTGCTGCCGGTGTACAGGACCTCTGACAAGGAGAAGGGAGTTGGGCGCCATTTGTAGCTGAAAGGTTTCCTGTGTCCCACCCAGTCCACAGTCACCCAGACCCAAATAAACACATACAGGCTTATTATTTTTAAACTATGGCCATGGCAAACTTCTTGCCAGCTAGCTTTTCTATCTTAAATTAACCCATTTCTATAAATCTATACTTTGCCACATGGCTTGTAGCTTACATCTTGCTTCCCCTGGCGTGGCTGGCAGCATCTCCTCTGCTCTCTGCCTTTCTCTCTCTCTAGTGAGAATGTTCTGCCTAACTTTATTCTGTCTCACCATTGGCTAAACAGCTTTATTTATCAACCAATCAGAGCAACACATAGTCACAGCATACAGAACGATATCACCTATCATTCACAGTGTATAGAAGCATTTTACACACACACACACACACACACACACACACACACACACACATACACACTCTCACACACGTGCTTATACACCTCTCTCTCTCTCTCTCACACACACACACACACACACACTCACACATGTGTTTATACACCTCTCTCTCTCTCTCTCTCTCTCTCTCACACACACACACACACACACACACTCACACATGTGTTTATACACCTCTCTCTCTCTCACACACACATACACACACACACACACACACACACACACAAACACACACACACTGATAATAATAACACTTAAAAAGTAAGGAAAAAATAGGAAGCCAGGGGTTGTGGTATTGAGACAATTTGCAGGCCTTGGACAGTGGGAAGGACCACTGTGGCTTTGTAGCAGGTGGCAGTTCCCAGACCACATTACTGAGTTAAAGAGATATAGACAGAGATTAGAGAGATCAAGGCAGCTGGAATTCAGAAGACAGAGCACTGAGGAAGGAGTTAGGCAGAGAGGCCTCCAAAGTAGTGACAAGGTCTTTGCGCCTGTAGATGGTGGCAATGGAGATCCTGAGAGGCTGGACAGAGCTCTGCTTCTTGAGAGCTGGGAACCCACTTGTGGGCAGAGCTCACCTGAGCATAGACACATGCACAGTCCTTCCAGCTACAGTTCAGATTTGCTATTGGGTACTGGAAGAACCTTCTAGAATACTCCCTTAGTCACAGAAAGTCCTATGGTGCAAGCCACTCAAGAATTTCCCTAACAGAGTTCTAGAACAGGCTTCCAGAATCAAAAACAGATCCATGTGTACCTTCTCTGCTAGTGGGAACAAATCCCAGCATCCCTATAAAGCAAAACACATACAAGCTCAGAGCAGTGGTATAGATAACATCAAGACACATTCAAGTTTAGAGCAGGTGATGTAGACAATGTCAAGACACTTCCACACTCAGGGCAGTGGTGTAGTGTGGGCGCCCACAAAGATTCCAACTTGTTTGACTCAGAGTCAGAGTTATGTTGCTCTCCAAGGCTGCATAACAGGGTGCAAAGGCATGGTTACCAGGTGTCTTATACTTCAAGGTTTAATCACAAGATGCTTTGCCATGGGGCATGGTTATCAGGTGTTTTGAATGGTCTAAACTTGTTTGTACTTTGATCTTGAAAGGGGGAGGTCTTTTGCGTCTCCCCTTGCTAGTGTATAAAAAGCCCGTTAGAAATAAACTAGCACCTGTGATTTTGATCCAGGGTTCTCCTGAAGCTATCTTGCATCTCTGTCTTTTTCTTTGTCTAAATCTATATTTCTTCCTATTATTTCTCAATTCCTCACTCTTCCATTCTTTGACAGGTTGGGGGTGGTCCCTGACAATGTAGACAGTGTCAAGACACATTGGAGTTTAGAGCAGTGTGGTGTAGACAATGTCAGGACTCATCCAACCGTAGAGCAGAGAGGTGTGGACAATGTCAAGGTATAGGTGGCCTTATAGAGAGCCTGCTCCAAGGCTATCCCCAGGATAATACAAGAAAATATATGAATGTGGAAAGGGTGTAGGAAAAATTCTCATATATCTGAGGGCTAGACTTTTTCTATCTGTGGAGTAAATGATAAGGAAATACACATGCTTTCTGATGATAACTTTCTCTTTTACTTCATCTTAAGAAATCATCTCTCAGCCCAGCAGTGGTGGTGCATGCCTTTAATCCCAGCACACAGGAGGCAGAGGCAGGTGGATCTCTGTGAGTTTGAGGCCAGCCTGGTCTACGGAGCGAGATCCAGGAAAGGTGCAAAGCTACACAGAGAAACCCTGTCTTAAACAACAACAAAGAAATCTCTCTTAAAATCTTTCTGAAAATATCTTTGTCTCCACACAGTTACATCTCTTTACATACATACAGCTACATTTTCCACACACACACAGCCTCCTCTTCTCTCTTGCTCTCTCTTCTGCCTAGCTATTCATGTTCTTTCCTCAGCTCCTTCTGCACACACACACACTCACACTCACTGCCCAGCTCAGTCCACAGTTCCTTCACATGGCTCTTCCTTCATGGCAGCAGCTCTTTTAGCCGGCTCTGTACAGCTGTCTCCACACCGCCAGTGCTGCTCTCTCTGGACAAACTCTGGACAATTATAAGTCACATTTTCAGGGCCCTACTCATTCTCAAAACACAGGATAAGTCACGTAATTTCTCTTAGGCTAGTCATGTCACATTGACCCGTGCACACAGCTCTAAGTTGGTGAGGGATCCCAGACAGTAAACTATTAGCTGAACCTTCAGCCATCAGGGTATGTGCAGCAAGAGCTACTGCAAGAAGCTATGTCTCAATGTAAACAGCCTGGCCTTGATTTAGCAATAAACAACACCTGGGAATTAGTCTTCGTGTATTTTCTGCAGGGGCAGTTTAGTCTGTTTTGAATTTGTTCTGAAGTCCAAAATTAACTGTCTTTGTGACTGAGGATCCTATGCCAGTCTGAGTAATGTAAAATATCCTAGTATTATTTCTATACATCAAAATTATACAGCCTAAACAGAAATCATCTTCCAGAACATCCACAGCTATAACTGCTCACAAAGATGGAATGTATTCTAAGATAAACACATAAGCAGTGGGAAAACACCCATGGCAGTTCTTAGGGAAGAAATATAGTGGCACATGAGAGAAATTACAGACAGAAAACAACCAGTTTCCACAGCCAGTGACCCAATGGCCATCCCTGGCCATTAGTTGGGTCTGGTGGGTTGACCTGTTAAACACTAGCTGTCACTGCTGTGCATTCCCACAGCTCCCTGAATTAAGGCACATCCAAGCTCAGAACCATGGTGTAGACAATGTCAAACATCTGAACAAAAATTACCAGACACACCAATAGCTGGAGACACTGACCCAGAGAAAAGCCAGACAAAAAATGTAGACCTGTGGGTGATAAGTGGAGGACTAAAGAGCCAGGGACTTCAAAAGCTGTTAGAGAGGTACTGAATATCTGGGCCTAGTGGCTGAGTAAGGCTGAGGCAGAAGAATTGTGAGTTCAAGGCCAGCCTGGGCCATAAAGTGAGACCTTATCTGTATTAGTTAATTTTTTAGTTACTGTGATAAAATACTCTGACAAAAGCAGTTTAAGTGAGGAGAGGTCTGTTTTGGCTCAGTGGCAAGTACAATTCATTGTAGAGAGGAAGGAGTGGGAACAGGAACCTGAGGCCGTCAGGCACATTGCATCTCAAAATTAGTCTTAGATTTACATGTGAAGAAATAGGAAAATTCTGGGAGAAACAGAACCTAAATCTTTGTGACTTCAAATTAGGCAAAGATCTCATGTCTATAACTCTCAAGACACAATAAGTGTATTTACATTTAAAAATTTGAAGGCTGGAGAGATAAAGCAGCAGTTAAGAGTGCTTGCTAAGCCAGGCGGTGGTGGCGCATGCCTTTAATCCCAGCAGTCAGGAAGCAGAGGCAGGCAGATTTCTGAGTTCAAGGCCAGCCTGGTCTACAGAGTGAGTTCCAGGACAGCCAGGACTGTTACATAGAGAAACCCTGTCTTGAAAAAACAACAAAAGAGTACTTGCTGTTCAATCATGAGACCTACTGTTCAAATCCAAGCAACTACATGAGGTGGCTCACAGTCATCAGCAACTCTAGCTCCAAGGGATCCAATGGCCTCTTCTAGCCTCCCTGGACACCTACACACACACACACACACACACACACACAAAGAAAAATGAATCTAAGATAGATAGATATAGATAGATAGATAGATAGATGGATAGATGGATAGATGGATAGATGGATAGATGGATAGATGGATAGATGGATAGATGGATAGATAGATAGATGGACAGATGGACAGATGGACAGATGGATAGATGGATAGATAGATAGATGGATAGATGGATAGATGGATAGATGGATAGATGGATAGATGGATAGATGGATAGATGGATAGATGGATAGATGGATAGATGGACAGATGGATAGATGGATAGATGGATAGATGGATAGATGGATAGATGGAAAGAAATCCTTAAATGAGATGTCATCAAAACTAAAAACTTCTCTTGCCGAATGAAAAGATGAACTCCATGCCAGGAACAAATATTTGTGAGCCACATAATTGACAAAGAATTTGGAACTCTCACAACCCAGCAATAGGAAAATAAGATACGTGATTAAAAATGAGCCAACTCTCTGAATAAGGGTTTCCTCTAAGCGGATAAACAACTAGAGATAAATACATGTGAATGGCCCCACCTCCACCAGTAACCATAGAAACCAAATTAAAACCACATTTTGATATCATGATGTACTCCTTAGAGTGGCCAAGAAATTGACAACTAGTTGTTTATTCTTTGGGGAGGGTCCCTCACAGTACAACAGTGCTTCTCAGATGCAGTTACAGGAAGGTATACATGTTTCTGGGAGCTATGAAATTTAGTTCAGCCACTATGGGAAAGAACTGCTTGTAAATGTATAAACTTACCATGGGACTCCAAAATCCTAAGACGTTTACCCTGCGAGAAATGAACACATGCGTGCTTGTGTATGGTTTTAGAGAAAATGGTCAAAACCCACTAATGTCCTTTACAGTATTCCACTGAACAGAAGAACCTCAACAATGGATGATCAAACAGTGGCATGTCCATCTGACAGAACAGTACACAGCAGTGTAAACAAATGGAATATCAATGTATTTGTTGAAATGTTGGTAAACATGATGCTAAGAAAAAAAATCCTTGAAGTTCAAGAAGCTAGAAGCTGTAAGATCCTGTTTTTATGATATTCTGGGAAAGGGCAAATTATAGATACAGAAAGTAGGTCAGATAGGATTGTGTCTGATTGTCACTGCTACCTTATTCAGAGAAGCGGCTTTAGGGAAGTAAATAAGGTTAAGTGAGGTCATAAGGATTGAGTCCTGACCAGAGAAGATAGGTGTCCTTACAGAGAGAATGACACACCCGATTCCTCGACACATACACCTCAACAGCAAGAAGGCCTTGACCTGAAACCAGGCAAGACGCCTCCTCAGACACCAAGACTCCTGCAGCAGGGGCTGGTGACGAGTGATTCCTCGTAGTCAGGACTAGGGTAAGTGTTGGACACCACGAGCCATGGGTGATGGAAGGACTGTGTATCTTGGCAATAAGGCATTCCACAACTCTGTGTGCTTGTCACAATCCATAGAGCTTGGAGCTGGAGAGATGGCTCAGAGGACACTTGGCAGATGACCCAGTTCAGTTCCCAGCACCCCTGTTGAGAAGCTCAAAAGTGCATGTAACTCCAGCTCCAGGGGATCCAACATGCACCTACACTCATATGCACCCCCCCAACACACACACACACACACACACACACACACCTTAAAAAATTTCACAGAACTTATGTGAAGAAACTATATACATGAGCACTCAATGAAAAAGCCGAAGGGGGAAAATACATCTTTCACAGAAGACAAACATGAGAGGCAGACTGAGACAGGAGATTTGAGGGTGATGCAGGAAGCTCTGAGCAGTGTAGAGGGGTCACCTGTAGGGCAGGGGTGTTGTGTGGAGGGGTCACCTGTAGGGCAGGGGTGCTATGTGGAGGGGCCACCTATAGGGCAGGGATGTTGTGTGGAGGGGTCACCCATAGGGCGAGGGTGCAGACAAGACTGGAGCAGAGGTGCTGGGAATGTGGCTCAGTCAGTAAAGTGTAGACAGATTTTTCTTTGGGCCATCAGCTCACAAAAACAACACAAAGACTATTATTAATTATAAATGCTCGGCCTATAGCTTAGGCTTGTCCCACTAGCTCTTAGAAGTTGAATTAACCCATTTATATTCATTTACGTGTTGCCACATGACTCATAGCTTTTACCTCTCCTTCTGCATGTCTTGCTCTCTGTGCATCCGTGCCAGATCACCCTCTTCCTTCTCTCTCCACCTAAGGCTCTTGTCCAGGTTCTCTGAGAAGCCTCCTCGGATCTACTTCAGGCTGAAGTAAGGGTTCCTTGGTAGCCCCCACTACATCTGCTTCAGCCAATGTGTGGATTGGGTCCTATGACAACTGCTCCCCAATGATGCTTTGGAATGTGGCTGAGGACTACTCATGGCAAAGACTATATCTGACTCACCGGACACCTCAGCACCCAGCACCAGAGTTTGTCCCAGAATTATCAGGAGCTCAACAACCATCAGTTGGATGGAGGAGGATGGAGGAATGATGGATGGATGGATGGTGATAGGTGGGTAGATAAATAGATGTTTTACTGGATACATAAGTGGGCAGATGGATGCATGGATGGAAGATAGATACACTCGTGACCATGGATGGGTGAACAGGTAGGTCGGCGGATGGATGGATGGATGGATGGATGGATGGATGGATGGATGGATGAATGAATGAATAGATGGATAAGTGAATGCATGGATAGACAGATGGTAGAGGGAAGAGAAATGGATAAGCAGACAGTTGACTGGATACCTGGTGGGTAGACGGATGGATGGGTGGGTGGGTAGATGGATGGATGGCGGATGGATGGATGGATGGATGGATGGATGGATGGATGGGAGGGCAGATAGTAGACAGGTGACTATTGCAGGATATGGGTAACAATATAGATTGTTGGATGCCTGGCTGGAAGGACAGGCGAACAGTAGACCCTTGACTAGAGGGAGGGAAGGGAGGAAGGAGGGAGAGGTCAACAGTTGTACGAATGGATGCATAGATGGCTTTTTAAAAAATTTCTATGCCAAGGTAGCCTCTTGGGATTCTTGGAGCTTTAAATCTAAGAAGGAACTCAACAGAGTACAGAAATCCCAGAGCCAACAGTGCCCCGAAGTCAGCAGTAGTGGCCAGGGTTCTAAGGGATAGAGTAAGCCCTTCCTCTCTACCTACTTCCTGACAGTCACACCCTAATCACCCCAGGGCATGCTGTCTCTCTCCCTCATACACATACATACATGTGCACATGGGGACAAAGCCCATAGGATGGCCACATGGCCCAGACTTCAGGACCTCACTCAGAAGTGTGAGCTTAGAAAGGCACAGAGTCTGATTTCTTGGGCATCTTGTTCTGGACAGGCAAGGGTGCAGCCTGGAGATCCTGGGGAGGGGGAGGGGCCTCTCTATACCTGCTCACCTGCTCCTGCCATCTGGTCCTGTAGGCCCCACACAGCCCTGCTAGCCCTCAGCCTCCCTCCTTCCTCTCTCTAGAGGCCTCTGTGGGTACTGGCGATTCCCACAAGCCTTGTGGTCATGGAACTGAACACCTGGAACAGATTTTGCTTCTTTTAAGGTAATAAGTGGTGCCTGAAGCTGGTCCTCCTCTGGGAAGGCCACAGACCCATCTGAGGTCCCAAAGGGACACGGAAGAAGTAGCTCATTTCTTAGTAGACCCTGGGGCTGGGGACTGTGGAGGTGTCTTGGACTTTGGGGAGCCCATCATTTATACAATTTTCATGACTGATTATAAAAGTGAACCCTATTTGTTTCTACAAATTGAGGGCAAAGGAAAAACCATAACACACATATTTTATTTTTAAGATTTTTCTTAACTTTTAATTTTGTGTATATCAGTGTTTTGCCTGCATGTATGTCTGTGCATTACTTGCATACAGGGTCACTGGGGCCAGAAGATAGCACTGAATCCCCTGGAACTGGAGTTACATACAGTTACGAGCCACCATGTGGGCACTGGGAATCAAACCCTGGCCTTCAAGGCAGCAAGTGCTCTTAACCACTGGTCCTTTTCTCCAGCCCATACAGCAAATAAGTTTTAGAGAGCTGACCAAAGCATAAATGCAGAACTTGGAAAACAGCAATGATGTTCCCACTCTGCAGCTCTTGCCAGGCTCCTCCATCTCCTCTGGCTGCATTTTAGTTGCCTATTGGTACAGCAATGATCACACCTTGGTGCCTTCAACAGAGACAGTGCAAGGCACCTTAGCCTGCCAAGACTGGGGCATGGTTGGCTCAGCAGGAGATCTTACTATGCAAGAAGCCCTGGCAGGCGAGGGGCTGGAGAGATGGCTCGATGGCTAGGAGCTTTTGTTGCTATGGCAGAGGACCTGGTTTCAGTTCTCAGTACCTACATAGTGGCTCACAACCAACAAAATAAATAAATTACTTTGTAAATGCTTAAAAAGAAGTCCCGGGGTGCCATCTTGGCACAGCAAACAAGGATGCTAACAGTGACCGGGAAATGGCTCAGCCTATAACGTGCTTACTGTGCAAGCATGGGGACCTGACTTGAATTCCCACAGTTCACACAAGTCAAGTGAGGTCCCAGCACTGGGGTGGCAGAGACAGGGGGGTCCCTGGAGATTGCTGGCCAATGTGCCTAGCCTGCTCAGTGAGTCCAGGCCAATTAGAGACTTGTCTCAATATCAAAGTAGATGGCTCCTGAGGAAAACCACACCAGGCTGTCCTCTGACTTCTACGTGCATGAGATGTACACACATGCACCTGCACACACACAAACATGCACACGCATGCACAAAAATAATACTGATTACTTATTTTTTTTTTTGTCACTTAGGGAAGTTCCTTTAACTTCATCATCTGTTATTTATTAGTGGCTGTGTCTGAGATGTCCTCTGTACTCTCTTGCTAGTGTATGTGTTGGGGGGGGGGGTCTATCTGGGAGACATCAACCTGTTTGCACCACTCTTTCTCCCCTTGACCACAGTTGGGCACCTCTGGTACTGAGGGGGAAGCAGGGCATACAGCCTGGTCACTACAGACCTGAACAAGGGGCACAGCAGTGAATCCTTCCAGCATCCCTCCTGGATTCACAGAGATGCTGGACATCCCAGGGCCCTCTGCATAGCCCCAGAGTATCCCCAAGGAGGGGTAGGAAACACAGGGCCAGGCCTTGTGATTGACACATGCGAATGAAGGGCCTTCCAAAAGCTTCATACATTGATGGTGTGAGGATGCTTCGGGCAAGCTCCTGAAGACTAGGGTCTCAGCTTCCTCTCCCCAGGTCAGAAGGAGGCCCAAGTCTGACATCCAAGGGAGTGGCCTGAGGTCCCACTGAAAAGACATGACAGATAGGGGACAGAACAAAGGCATCCAGGAGAAGTTATGGTCCAACCCACAGCCCCTGGGATTTTGGACAACAATCATTCACACTCTTAATGCATTCAGACCTGCAATTCCAGTCACTACCAGGAGGAGGCATTCAGTCCTGTGGTGAGAGATACAAGCCTCTTGGTAATTCAGCAGTCTCCTGTGTCTTAAAGAGAATGTGGGCTGGGCATCAAAGCCCTACGTCCTAAAGCCTGAGTTGAGTGAGCATCAGGGAGAAGTTCAAGCAAATGTGGGGCTGATCATGGCCCCCACTCCACGGAGGTGGGAGAAGCTGTCTTTCCCTAAACCCCCATCTCACCTCCTAGCCAATTCCTAGCACACACTGACCTACAAAGTCTACAACCAAAAGAGAGATTGTTGGGACCAAACTCAGATTCAGCACTACTCAAGTAAGAGGGCTGGAGTGAGCCGGGGTAGTGGTGGTGCACGCTTTTAATCCTAACACTCGGGAGACAGAGGCGTGGGGGGGGGGTGTCTCTTGAGTTTAAGGCTAGCCTGGTCTACAGAGGGAGCTCCAGGACAGCCAGGGCTACACAGAGAAAGCTTGTCTTGGAGAACAACACAAACAAACAGGAAAGAGTGTTGGGGTGACAGCCAGAGCCTGGGGTTCATCTGAACAGCTTAGCCATGATTTTTCCTGCTTTTCTGGAAAGTTCTATCACTCCTTGAACCTCTGTGACTTCCTCTAGACCATGAGCACTTGGAAAAGCAACGTCTCCCACGCCTCTTGGCTCAGTGGAGAGCCAAGCTTCACAGAAGCACAGCAGGTGGCCATTTTGGAAGCCAACAAGGACTTGTTCTTCAGGCCTGAGACCCAGGTCACCCCGAGTCTGGGATTCCAGGTCTTGCCCTAGCTCAGTCCATGCTCACTTGGGCTGTCTCCCCAAACCTTCAGTCTACAGCTAGGCCACTTGCTAGCCACACACAGATCTTAGACTAGCCCACCTCGAGGAACCTACTGCTGTTTCTTACTCCTTACCCCAGGCCTCCCCATTTTTCTACTGGACTTGAGATGAAGAGCTCATCCTCCACTCCAAAGGCTTCTCTTTGCAACTGCCTGAAAGGGCCCATCCTCAGCTTCCCCACTGCAGAGTGGGTTTTGTGATAGCCTTATGGGGAGGATGGAGACAGGTGTACAAGACTGTGTGGTGGGAAAACGGATCCACGCTGGCCCACACTGTGTCCCCACCATCCCACACTGACACAGCTCAAAGAGGAGGCAAGATAATGTGTGATCGCTTCCTGTTTCAACAATAGGGCAACCTGCCTTGGTGGAAGCAGGAGAGGGCACTGTGTCAGCGACGGTCTCTGACCCCAAACCTTCCTTTCCCTACAGTCACTTAACGTAAATGCCGCCCAGTCGGCGTGCCTAGTGTTTGTGAAGCCCTGAAACAGAGGCATGGTGGTACACACCTGCAATCTGAGCACTCAGATAGAGAGGGAGGATCAGAAGTTCAAGGTCATCCTTAGCTACACAACAAGTTCAAGGCCAGCCTGGACTACCTGAGTGAGACACTATGTCAAAAACAATGAGTAATCTCCTGGGATTGGGTAGATGTGCTGCTCACACCTGAGCCTGGGTTATGCCCACACTCAGTGTGTCTCCACTCTTGAGTGGATACAGACACAGCACCTGTGGGACCCAGGCGCCTGCAGGGGCTCACTCTGTTGATGAGGAGGTCCCAGAGAATTAGAGCATGCCTCCAAACCCGTGTTTGAATGTAAAAATAGACAGGCTTCAGACCCCTGCCTGTTTCTCTGGGCAGATGAAGCTAATGCTCATAGCAGCCTAAGTCAGCAAAAGAGGGAGGTGAAAGCAGATTGGGTGACCGATGCAAGGGGACCCTTGTGTCCCCATCTTCCCACCACCAGACTGACTGGGGAGGTTCTGTGGCTGCCGGGGCAGGAGTCCAGATGGGCCCAGTAAACACTGCTCTGAAGAACACACTGCCTTTGATATTCTATCCCCCAACTCAGGCTCAGTTTTTCCTTTTGCCCCCTTTCTGCCTTATGCCAGGCAGAAGGCTGGAAGGATTTTCTTATAAAAACAATTTCCAGCCTATGCTGAGTGTGTTCACTCTGTGAGCAGTGCTGTGGGTGTGAGCAAAGGCGTAAGACTTCAGTTTTCCATACTCGATACAAGTTGCCAGTGCTGGGGCAAAACTCCTCCCACAGTTTCTGGAAAATTTACTTCAGTCAAAGGGAAAGTGTACCTTCTGGTGTGTGTGTGTGTGTGTGTGTGTGATGTGTATGTGGTGTATTTGTGGGGTGTGTGTGTGTGTGTGCGCGCGCATGGTGTGTGTGTGTGTGTGTGTGTGTGTGTGTGTGTGATGTGCATGTGTATGTGGTGTATTTGTGGTGTGTGCGTGTGTGATGTGTGATGTGTATGTGGTGTATTTGTGGTGTGTGCGTGTGTGATGTGTGATGTGTATGTGGTGTATTTGTGGGGTGTGTGTGTGTGATGTGCATGTGTATGTGGTGTATTTGTGGTGTGTGTGTGTGTGTGTGTGTGTGTGTGTGTGTGATGTGTATATGTATGTGGTGTATTTGTGGTGTGTGTGTGTGTGTGTGTGTGTGTGTGTGTGTGTGTGTGTATACATGCACAGAAGTCAGAGGAGGGTGCTCTATCATCAGCGTCTTACTCCCCTGAGGCAATCCTGCTGAACCTAAGATAGGGTACCAGCCAGCAGGTCTCCTGTCTCCACCCTGTAAGCACAGGACATCTGGCTTTTTGTGTAGATTCCAGGATCTGAACGCAGGTCCACTTGCTCCCACAGCAAGTGCTCTTACACCCTCTTCTCCAGAGCAATTTCCCCACTTCTGATCAACCTGATTTGAATATGAGACAGTCTATATTGAGTCTGTTATTTTTATAAGAAAGATCAAACCTCCTAGAAGGCAGCTGGGGTGACCTTCTGACCTGTGGGGTTTTACAGAATTGCTTTGTCACCACAGAGGAGTGGGTAGGGTGGCCTGGAGCCTGAAAATATCCTCCAGCCTGTGGTAGGGGATCTTACCACTTCCCACACTCCACCCCGACCCCTGTCCAGGACCAACATCTTCATCTGTGACATGCATGTCTGAAGAGGATGATATAAGAGTGTGAGCAAGAAGAGGCCACACACTCTGGAGAACATGACACAGGACACTGTGGAAATTTTGGCTCAGAAAAGTTTTGGTGCCAATCAGTCTGTTGCCTGGGTGAGGTGAGACTGGATAAAAGATACAGGAACATGAAATGAAGAGATGAGCAGGCTTGACGGAGAAAACAGAGAGGGACATTTCCTGAATCAGTGAAAGCCACCATACACGTTTGCACTGAGTTAGACAATTTCAAGATCCATTAAACAGCCTGCAGTGTTGGGCTCACAGCTCTCCAGTTTACCCACGTTTGGGTCCCAGTACCAACATACCAGACCCAGGGTATCTGATGCCCTCTTCTGGCCTCCACATGTACTGCACTCACATGCACATACCCCTATACACACACATACACACACACACACACACACACACACACACACACACACACACACACACACTGAAAAATAAAATAAATCTTTGAAAAATACCCAAGTGAAAGCTGTCTCGGGAATGAAGAACTGGACAGAGCCACCATAGCTGGGGCATTCAGGTCTCTCTCACAAACATGGAGAGCAAGCAGACCCAAGGGGAATACTAGTGATGCCACCATCCATCCACGTGGTCAAGTTAAACTTCTAGAAAGGAAAAGCATAATATCTGAAATAAAACGTCAGTGAGAAGCACAGTCCAGTCCTTGTGCCAGAAAAAACAGCCAGGGAGCTTGATGACTGAGCAATAGAGACTTTCCACAATACTGTATACACAAGAACAAGGCTGCAAACATCTGCAGCCTGCAAGATGTCTCTCTTCCTGTTTCTCCCACTCTCTGTCTCTGCCTCTCACGCTATCTCTGCCTCTCTCGTATCCTCTCTCTGTGCCTCTGCCTGTCCCTCTGAGGCATTTGGCCTGGTCTCTTTTTCTGGGGGGCTGGGGATAGGTCTCAGAAGTTTAAAAGCAGCAGGTGTGAGGACTAGAGCCCATGTAAATGTCTGGTGGGTGTTACGTCTTTCCCGTAATTCCAGTGCTCAGGGGGCTCAGATGGACGGGGTCTGTGGGGCACACTTGCTTACTAGACTAGCCATACCAGATTCAGCTGAGAGAGTCTGCCTTGATGAGTAAGATAGAGAACAACTGAGAAAGATTCCCAACCTTAGCCTTGAACCTCCTCCACACACCTGCTCCTGAACATACGCAACACACATGTAAGCACAAATACATACATGTAACAAAAAACTATCTGAAAAGGTTATTTTAAAAGTAACTTTTATGAGGGCCAGTGAAATGGTTAGCAGGTAAAGGAGCTTGCTGCCAAGCCTGGCAATCTAAATTTGACCTCCAGAACCTACACAGTGGAAGGAGAAAACTGACTCCTTTACATTGTCCTCTGACCTCCACATGTGTACCTTGGCACATGTATACCTACATTCACATACCCCCACACAAATAAATTAATAATAAACTTTAAATAAACTTTAAGATAGTATCTTTATGACATGGAAACCAGCATCTAAAAACACAAACAAAATTAATAAATATAAGTATATCCAATGTAAAATATAAAATCTATATGACAGAAGGAAGCACCAAAAATAAAAACACCAGTCTCAGAGAGGGAGAGAACATATGTAACACTTATAATTTATAAAGAATTCATATCCACATATGTAAAGAGCTTCCACAAATCAACAAAAGTGGAAAACAGAGAACAAGAGGTCAGGACAGACGCCGCCACCTCACAAGGCAGCAGGGAAGCAATGCCTGACACATGTACATAATGACACCGAAGGGGACAAAGAAGAGTGTGCCAGTGTTGAAAGCAGTGTGACAGGCAGGCGGAGGGATGGGACGAAGCCTCCTTCAACTCACTGAGACATTTCTGCAGATGTTCCACCCCGTGACAGTGATCACATGCTGTATGCCACACCCATACGGTATTGTCACCTTCCTACAAAGAAGGCTGGGAGACACCAGATTTTTAGCTAGATCCACGGTTGCCCGCAGACTTCATTGTGACTTGAATGTGAAGTGTGCCCCACCACAGACACACACAGGCACATGTGTTTGAGCACTTGGAGCCGCTGAGGGCGCTACGTTGGGAAGTTGTAGACCCCTTAGGAGGTGGAGCTTCACTGGGGGTCACTGGGGCTGGGTTTGAGGTCTGATAGTCTGGCTCTGCTTCCTGTCCATTCTGGCTGCAAACACAATTGTGACCAGCTGCCTGGAGGTCCTGCTGCCATGCCTTGCCAGCCGGGGTGAACTGTCTTTCTTTAGGTTGCTTCTGGCCACAGCAATGAAAACAGTAACAGATATACCATGGATTTGACAGTAGGAACGGTGGGGGCTTTGGTCCCTGCCACACCCCATAGCATCCCTTCTATTGGACTAGTTAGAGCCAAGATTCAGTGTTTGCCGTCTCTGTGACGTCACTGGCCCTAGGTCCCCATTGCTGTGAGAGTCATTATTCTTGGCGTCATAGGCCTCAGATTTGTCACGGTCTCCGTGCACTTTAGAGATTCCGGTCACTCCATATCTCAGCATCCAGTGGTCTCCCCAGGGAGGAAGCAGGCCTGCCATAGCTATATGCCAGGGGCAGGCCTCTGGTGTCTGAGTGAGACAAAAATCATGGAATAAAGCAGAAATGCCTTTGGCAGAGCAGAGGGACCATGGGCCCTCCAGAGCCCGGGCACCAGGCTCAGGCCTTGACTGGAGGCCATCAGCAGCGTCTGGAGTTCTGCACAAAGCACACTCCCCCTCCACCACCAAGACCCCACTTTCCATTTGAGAAAGGCTCCTCCCACCCAGAGTCCCTCATAGGTGCAAGATAACTCCTCTCCTGTGACCCAGAACAAGCCCATGTTTCCAGATCTCAGTAATTGGACAGAGATGGTCATGTGGCCCATTCCTGGCCAATGAGACTCTTGCTCAGGACTGCTGGAATCTTCCTGGCTCTGCAGAACTTAAGGCTTCTCAGCACAAGGAGAGAGGCAGGGAGGATGTCAGGGGAGAATACAATGGTGTGAGGAGGTAGAGCATGGAGCCTGGCCCAGGGGCCCAAGGTGATCCTCTGCCCCAATCCTTATTCAGGAGACAACGCATTCTGACTGAATCCAGTTTGAGCGTTGTCTCCTGCCTCTGACAAACATTACTCTTAAGTGTGGAGAGATTGATTCAAATCCCAGTGGCTTGGGCCCAGCACGCCCATCAGGGCTGCCACTGGTCCTCGGCATGGCAGCCGGCTGTGCCTCTCTCCCCGGCCTCCTCTGAGTGAGGGGTGTAATTTATGGTAGGAAGCTCTTAACGGCAAGGGTGCTTTGGGAGAGCCTGTGACAATAGGGCATAAAGCCGGCATTTAACCAGTGTGAATGGGGCCTAGATTTACTGTCTGGGCCAGACGGCATTTTTGTCCACAAGTCCTCTCGGAGTACATTGACCACTAAAGACTTCGACAGTAGAGGAGGCGCAGACAAAGGAAGTCAATTTTAAAAGGAACTTTGTCAAGGAGGTTTAGATGTCCACCAGATAGAAAAGGCACGGCTGTCCTCGCTGATGACAGCCGACCTGCCCAGTAGCTGCAGATCAGAGGGAGATGCTAATGAAGTCGTTTGAATGCCGTTTGATGGACCCAGAGAATGGGACCCATGTCCCCAATCCTGAAGCAAGGTGAAGGAATCAAAGAAGGTGGCCTTTGGGTTTGCTGCAGGGACAAGGCACCATTGTCTCAGCCGCCTTTTTCAGCCACGAAGGGTGTTTTCTGATCCGGTGTTTACCAAGGGAGACAGCACAGCCCTCCTGGCCCAGCCCTGCAAAGTTCACAAGCAGAAACAAAGTTCTTAAAAGAAAAACGTTCCGATCAGGCTGGGAAAGGTCTGTTCAGGAGCACTGCAGGGTTGGACCCAGCCTGGCTGGGAGGGGGGCACAGCAGCCTGGCTGAGGGGGGGGAAATGGCAGAGCAGCCTTGTTGGGGCAGGGGGTGAGGGTGGGTAGCGGGGGTGGCGGGGGACAGCATAGCAGCCTGGCAAGGCAGGAGGCCCCACATGGCAGACACAAGGGTCCTGCCTTTCCTGAACAATCAGAAAGAGAAGGAGGCTTGAACATGCTGCGAGGCCCCTGACAGCTCTGTGTGGCTTGTCACACTCCCTGTCCCCCTTTGGGGGCCCCCTCTCGCCTGAGTTCACAGGCTGCAGACTCCAAGAAACTGTAACACCCAGCTTGGGTAGCAGAGACTGTATGGGAACTGACATTTGCGAACTGGCTTTCTGGTCTGAAGTTGGGGAACCCCTCTGAACTTTCAGGGTAGTAACCTCCAGCCTCAGAGCTCACTCCAGGCCCCCTACTCAAGTCCCTAACTGCCAGCTTGACTGGCCAGGGTCCCTTTGCTCTCTTGCTCCCGTGGGGCCCCTCTCCTGCAGGCACGCCCTCACCTTGGCAGATCCCTGCTCTCCTTCGGCCCAATCTACCCCGCATTTGCTGCCGTGGTGAGCAGGTTTTTGGGGTTCAGCCTCCGTAGCCCACCATGGTGCTCAGCCTGCCTCAGTTCCAGTTCCTCTCCCAGCCTCACTCTCCAGCTGGGCTGAGACTCTTCAGAGAGCAGTCCCCAGAGCAGCAGCAGCTCGCTTGCTAGGAATAGTTAAGGCAGGCATGTCCTTGGGACCCACATCCCAGTGATGTGGGGAGGGAAGAGATCCGGTTCTTTGCAGGAGCTCCTGTCACATCCTGAAGGGAGGTCCCAGGTGATGTAGGTGTCTCCCTGCCAGGACCTGGGACTGAGAGTCTTCCCTACCTTGCACTTGGGTGGCTACAATGGAGGATGTTGTGGCAGGCCGGGAGACAGGCTTCTCCCCAGAAGGGGTGTATTCACACCTGAGGAATGCCACAGTAAGCAGCCATGAGCCAAGGGTGGGTTACATTGAGAACAACCCCCACTGAGTTCTGGGAGCAGAAGTCTGAATCAAGGTTGGCAAGGTGGGCTCTTCTGACCGGTCTGGGGGGGAGATCCACTGAAGATCTCTCTGCAGGTGTCCTAGGAATTGGAGGGAAACTGAGTCAATTTCAAGGAAAGCGTGCCAAGTCCAGGGCAGCACAGGGTAAAGGGGGAACTGGTGAGAATCTCCCTCTTAGGTGCAGCCTAACTTACACTTCCGGTTGCTGTTTGCCTGGTTTGATAAAAGAATACACACAAATGATGATGAAGGAGAAAAGAGACAAAAAGTGGTCATTTAGAAACTTCTATTGGCCGGGTGGCCGTGGCACACGCCTTTAATCCCAGTGCTCGGGAGGCAGAGTCAGGCGGATCTCTGTGATTTCGAGGCCAGCCTGGTCTACAGAGTGAGCTCCAGGACAGGCACCAAAACTACACAGAGAAACCCTGTCTCAAAAAACCAAAAAATAAAATAAAGTAAAACCTTTCCCCAAACCTACTAGGAATAATAAACAAAATGGCTGAGTGGTTAAAGCAGTGTGGGGTGAAAGCCACACTGACTGGCCCTGGGAAGATAAGGTGGTGGCACCATGGCCCCATATCAGTGTCCCTGCTATGACAGATTGCCCTAACCCTTCCATAGACCACAGCCTCATGAGGGCATGGTGACAGGCCCCTTAATTCTCTGCACAATCATTAAAGGCTGGTGTTATTCTTGTCTTTGGACTGGTGTGATATTACATGCAGTAATATAACTTTCCATACCATCACTACCATCATTATCAGCACCACCATCATCACCACCACCACCAGCATCATCACTGTCACTCAGTGTTGGGAAGAACAATGCATTGAGGCATCTTCCCCACTGACCCCACTTAGAGTCCAAGTCTTCCCACGGTGTCCTCATTCCCTGCTGTTCCTCGGTTAGCGTGGGTCTGGAAGACCTATTCACTCATTTACTCAACACCTACTTTTCAAACAAGCGTAAGCACTAAGACCATAGCAGTGAACAAAGGGGGCTCAGTCTCAGATTCTGAGAAGCTTACAGATGATTTGGGGTAAGACGAAGAACGTGAAAGTAACAAGTATACAACAGACAAATGCCAAGGAGAGCAGCACCCGAGACAACTTCTGCACCCCAGCCTCTGGGAAGCCTGGGGAAGAAGCTAATCACACTTCACACTGGATAAGCAGAGAAAACCTCCTGCCTGGCACACGCCTATCAAACACCAGTGGGATAAGGCAGAGTCTTTGAAAAGATGAAACTGACGGCAAGTAGCAAACAGGCAAAGAAAACCGGGAAAAGGACCCAAGTTGCAAATAGCAAGAATGGGGCAGGAGTTGGCACTACAGACACTACAGCAGCAATAGACCCAACAGCACAAAGCCGACCCAAGTGCGCTGGCAGCTGGCGTGATGTTGATTCTTTTTTTTTGAAAAGCCACAATTCATAGATAAACTGAAAAACTTCTTTAAGGAAATTAAATTTGTAAGTTCATAACCCAGTGCCTACCTCGCATACAAGAAGCCCTGGGTTCAGTCCACATAAACTGTCCCCGCAATCCCAGCACTTGGGAGGTGGAGGCAGGAGGATCAGACAGTCAAGGTCACCCTGAGCTACATAAATATGAGGCCAGCCTGGGCTAAATGAGACCCTGTCAAAAAAAAAGATGGTGAAAAAACCAAAAACCTAAGTGGAATGTGGAGAAAAGACAAGACAGGAAAAAGCACAACACCCAAGAAAATGCCAGGTGGCTGAGGCCAACCGACACCTGGGAAGGAGTTTGATATGGTTATGTCATTAGCCACTGGGGAACTTCATGGCTAAAAGCTGTGGGGGAAAAGGTGTGGGGAAACGGCCACTCGGGCGTTGCTTGGGGGAGGGGCAGTGTTTTACCACACTGAGAACGAGCTGGGCAGCTCTTAGACACACAGACCACTGAGAGGCAGGGGCACACAGTGGGAGAACACTCTAGCACACACAAGGCTCTGAGTTCCACCCCCAGCACTGCAAATAAATGGACACATAAACACATAGGCGAAACCCCCGTGTTCCAGCTGAGAAGTAGACATATATTGGCATGAAAACCTGAACCAAATGCTTCTCACGAGGTGCAATCGCGAGGGCCTGGCACCCTTCCACAGGGGCTCACCAGTACACTGGTATGAAATATTAGTCATCAAGGAAGTGGAAGATATTGTTCAGACATTCAACCATGTGGATGCATTTCCAAAGAGTTATACGGAATTAAAACAACCCAATCAGGTTCCAGCCTTCCCAGGCCTAAGGAACAATGACCACCAACTACCTGGGACTCCGTTGAATGTTCTATTAATAATATCCCAATTCTGAGCTGGGTAGTTGGTGGCACATGCCTTTAATCTGAGCAATTGGGAGGCAGAGGCAGGGAGATTTCTGAGTTCAAGGCCAGCCTAGTCTACAGAGCGAGGACAGCCAGAGCTACCACCAGGGGAGGGAGGTTGGTTGGGAGGTTTTGTTTCATATTTTTGGTTTTCTGGGACAGCATCTCATGTACCCCAGGCTGTCCTTTAACTTGCTATATAGCTGGAAATGACCTTTGACTCCTAACCTCCTGCCTCCACTTCCAAGCACTGGGATTGCAGATGTGCCATAGCACACCTGGCTAATAAGCCATTTTTCAATAGTTTTCAGGAGATGAATGAGTCACTCAGACAGATTCGAGAGGCTGAGCCCAGGGTCCAAGCATTCAGTCACTAAATGAGCCCAGGAGACTCCAGAGAGTGATGCCTGGGTAGGAATTCCCCCAGCTACTGAGTAATGCCACAGCCATTCCCAGGCTGCAGAGGTACCAGCCTTGGTTGTGGGAATGCCTGGGTTGATGCAGGCTCTACTGAAGCTGGTGAGCTCTAAGGAAGGCAGAGGCAGGCTGGAGAAGCCCAACCTATCAGGGTCCTGGATGGGCACCCTGCAGAGGGATAGGCTATGTGGGAAGGTGGGTGAAAGCCAATCCTGGTGGGGAAAAAAAAAAAAATCCAGGCCGAGGCCGCAGGCTGTGCTTTGCTGGCACAGAGGAGGCAGTTAATGAATGCCTCCGGAGCGGCAGTGAATTCCCAGGGCAGGGAGCCACTACAAGGCTGGGTTCCATTCCCAAGGGGCTGCGTGTGGATCGCCTCATTGAGTGATTCATGGCCACATTTGGAATAGTTGAAAAACACCTCTACCTGGGGAGGAGTAGGATGTGGATGCCTGCTCAAGGCTGCAGTCTCTTTACTGGTTCTAGGCCTCTGTGTTAATCTATCTGAAAACAGAAGCTTCTCTGATGAAGGTCGACAGATGCATTAATCTATGGGTATGACAATAAGTTGTTTCCTTTAGGTCTTACGACTGGTCTAGCCACAGGTTCTTGGCCTTGATAGTGGTGCCAGGTTTAGGTTCCATCTTATGGAGCAAGCCTTAATCCAGGCAGAAAGTGGTTGGTTACTCCCATGACATTTGTGCCACTGTACAGCAGCGGGCATGGCTTCCCACGTCCATTGTTATTGCAGCTCTTAGAGTCACAGCTGGGAAGACTGGGGATTACTCTTATCCTGCGGTAGTATGCATAGGACCTTCTAGCACTGTGGAAGCTAGACAGTAGAGGTGTAGCTTCCAGGTCAGTACCAGTGTGATTTCTCCATGTTCTATGACTCAAGTATGTGGTGTCTTCTTACTGTCAAGATCTGGAAGGTATCTTAAGAGCACTGACAGCAGCCTGTAATGTTTGGAGTTCTATGGGACCCCACTGACCAACTCATTCCTGGCACAAAGGAATTCTCCTGTGGTGTCTAGTAGGGACATGCCTCCTCCCAGTCTGGAGTAACTCCATTTAAACTCTTCTTATATATGCATATGCATATTTTTAGGAAGTTTCTGCAGCAATAGGTTTCCATGTGGCTTTTTCAGAAGACTTCAGTGCCATCCCTCTCCGTATCCCCTCCTCTCCCCTCCCCTCCCATACCCACTCCCAAGGCTTCTGGGCAGTATCAGAAGAGGAGGTGGGATTGTAAGAGTCAAAGGTGACTACAAGGAAGTATTGTTTTCTGTACACGAGGGCTCCACCCACAAACATCACTCACAGCCCATTCTCTGAAGCAGCGAGACCCAGAGAGGGCAGTGAGTGTCCTATGGTCACACAGCACGGCCTGGGCAGTGGGTGGTGTTCTACTGTGTGTAGAGAGAAGGGAGAAAGGTCCCCACCGATGCAGGGCCTGGAGAGGGAAGGTGTGAGGAAGGTACAGTGCATGGTCCCAGGTCCTCTGCTTGTAGCCTCATTGGGGGCAGATACAGAAATCCAGCGGAGGGCTCCGACTGATGCTTGTTTCTTCTAACATGTATCGAAATGCTCCTTCAGGGCTGTGGTGCCAAGTGAAGCATTTGAGAGGTGGTCACACCATAAGGGTGAAGCCCATGTGGACGGCCTTAGTGCCTTTGTAGAAGAGCCCCCAAAGTGTTCCTGCCCCTTTGGTTAGTGAAGACATGGGGACAAGGTTTGCCTATAAACCAGGAAGTGACTCATCAGGCTCCAAAGCTGGAGGCACCAATCTATTAGGCTCCTTGTACAAACACTAGCAGAGTCCTGAATGGTAAACCAGCAGGAGGCCATGCATGGGGTGAGGCTGGTCCTGAGCCCCCATCCTCCCCATTCCTAGCTACTAGCTCTCTGGCAGGTAGATTTCTTGGCAGAACCCAAACCTGCTCCTGAGGTGCTAAACAGTTCTGGGTACCTGTCTTGGCTTCCAGGGCTGCCTGAACAAGGGGGCAAAAGACAAAACAGGTTTAGTCACTGCCCACTAGGAAAACCAGTGCCCCTTTCTCTCCTCTGTGCCTCAGTTTCCCATTTGTGCAGGATCAGAGGACTAGAATCGATATTCTCTGAAAGTTCTTCCTGATCCAACTCTGCAACAAAGACCCATAGATGGTGCCTCCTCCCATAGGAACAACTGCTCCCATAGGAGATGTTCATGTCCCTCCATAGCTGATGCCCAGCTCCTTCTATAGCTGATGCCCAACTCCTCCCATAGATGATGTCCTGGTCCTTCCATAGCTGATGCTCAGCTCCTCCTATAGATGATGCTCAGCTCCTCCCATAGATGATGTCCTGATCCTTCCATAGCTGATGCTCAGCTCCTCCTATAGCTGATGCCCAGCTCCTCCTATAGATGATGTCCTGGTCCTTCCATAGCTGATGCTCAGCTCCTCCTATAGATGATGCTCAGCTCCTCCCATAGATGATGTCCTGGTCCTTCCATAGCTGATGCCCAGCTCCTCCTATAGATGATGCCCAGCTCCTCCTATAGATGATGTCCTGGTCCTTCCATAGCTGATGCTCAGCTCCTCCTATAGATGATGCCCAGCTCCTCCCATAGATGATGTCCTGGTCCTTCCATAGCTGATGCTCAGCTCCTCCTATAGATGATGCTCAGCTCCTCCCATAGATGATGTCCTGGTCCTTCCATAGGTGGTGCCCAGCTCCTCCCATAGCTACCCAGCTCCTCCCAGTGGGAGCTGGATGCTGGTCTAGAGGGTGCTGCTGGACTCTGAGGCAAATCCTTGGGGATGGGCAAGCAGCCTGCAATTGGACCAGCCCTTGGTCAGCCTGGGCAAAGGAGTCACCTGCAGGTTACCCATAGGTCAGCAATAGGTCACCCATAGGTCAGCAATCTCCAGGGCCCTGCCACTCCTTAAAGCTTGTCTCCAAATCCCTGGCCAGGCCACCCTGGGGTCAACCCCAGCTCTTGACTCCCCTGATACATTACTTTGAGCAAGCTTTTCCCCTTCCTGGGCCTCAGTTTCCCCATCTTTAAGATGGGTCTGGGACTTAAATCTTGTTCCTAATGATCATGTGTCTCTACATAAGGAGATGAGCTTCAGGAAATTTTGACTAAAAGATGGTTGATGAGAAGGAGGAGGGGAAGAAAAAGAGGAGAAGGGGAGAGGGGGGAGAAGGGAGGAGGGAGAGACAACCAGGAAGTAGGAGGGGGAGGGGAAAGAGGAAGAGAGATGCAGCGCACTCGCTTAGCATGGGCAATGGCCTGGTACTGTCCCTAGCATGTATTCCAGGACCCCAGCCCCTTTTAAACATCAGGGGTCATGTCTATCCTGGGACCCCCTGGCCCCTCCAAAGTGATTCACATCTACCTCCACTCCCACAGTGCAGCGGTCATCGGAATCCAGCCCTTCTTCCTACTGGAAAGTTTTTATTATCTTCAAATCTGATTCCAGGAGTCTCAAAGACCACAGTTTAGGCTGGTGACTCAGAAGCCGTGGGCAAGGAGATGCTGTTGGGGCTTGAGTGAGGGCAGGCAAGGATTTCCAAATGTGGGAGGGTTTCCCTAAACCTCTCAGAGATCTCTGTTTCATAAGCAGCCAGCCAGGGCGAGGCTGGTGGCCTCAAACATTTTTAATCCTACATTATGCTCATCTGTGCCGCCTGTCCCCTCCCAGCGACTAAGGTGTTTGTGTCTTTGGGTTCCTACCAAGAAGTCATGGAGCTGCTGACTCTCTTGGCCAGTTCTAAGGCTAAAATGTGCTGAGACGCCTTGGGGACAGGGGCAGGCCAGCAGAAATGGGCACCAGGCTCCAGAAATGCAGCCAACCACTCCAGGCTTCTTATGGCCAATGATGTTAGTAGTGAGGGTCATCTCTCAAGCCTCACAAGTTCCCCACAGGCCATGGCCATGTCAAAGGTCTGCATGTCATGCCTGATTGCACCCCACAAGGACACTCATGCACATATTTTTACACTCATTTTGCAAATGAGAAAACTAAGGCTCAGAAGGGTGAGAATATATACCCAAAATGGGAGAGTCAGGATTTGAACCCATGTCTGTCTGTTCCTAACATCTATCCCTTACTTAATCTTCTGCTTCCTTGACTTGTTACCAAGACTTACTGTCAACCATGTAGATGTCATCATAAAGCAGAGAGTGAGGACAAGTGTAATCCCAGTCCTGAATGAGTGAATGGCTGGATGAATGAATGGTTGGAATAATGGGTAAATGAGGGAATGAGCACATAAATGAATGAATTAGTGAATAGATGAATGAGTAAGCAAATGAATGAATGAACAAATGAAGGACTTCTGACTCTAAATTGATTGACTGTTTTCCTGGACTTTGGTCACACTTACTTTAAGTTGGCAGAATCTTGAAAATGTCCCCGTGGGATTTGGGATCAGCCTGAGTCTCAGAAAAGAGTTTGTTCTGGCAGTGCAGAGGGGCAGCAGGACCAGAAGTGAGGCTGGAGGAAGAGGATAAGCAAAGCCAATCTGGCACCACTGTGGGCACCTGGAGCCACTGAGTAGTTGATGCCTCCAAATGCCTACCCAAGAGATAGAAAAAGGAATCTTCCCACCCAGTCCCTATGGCCTGGAGAGTCTGTGCCTTCATATCCCTAAACTGTGCGTGATACAGACCTGCTGAGCACCACCCAGAGGCACCACAGCAAAGAATCTCAGAACAGTTAGGAGGAGGCCTATGTCGCACAGAGTCTGTGTTATAGGAAAGCGCTTCACTGAAGGTGCAATGAGATGATGTCAGGGGAATATGGTGGTGCCCAATATGGCCTGTTTGTTAGCACATGTATTTTATTTGGTCACTGTATTTGTTAGCACATGCAAGGTCCTTAGAATGGATGGAATCCATCTTTGAAATGGATGCAAAGATGAGCACAGGGATGGAGGGAATGATGCATGGATGCTCAGTGGATGAATGGATGATAGATGGGTGGATAAAGAGATGTGTAAATTGATGGATGATGGCTGGATGAGTGAATGGATGTGTGGGTAGAAAGATGGATTAACGGATGGCTATATGATATGCATAAGTGGATGAATAGATTTACATACACACATATATTTGGATGGGTGAATTTGTTGGTGGGTAGGTGCATACATAACTGAAATTTGAGTGGGTAGGAAGGCACTCTCATCCTTTTGTTGCCAATAGGGCAGCTACCTCTCTGCACTGGGAACATGACCAACAAACACGATGAGACCCTGAGCCAGGCTGGAGCTGGAAAGCCAGCCAGATACCCTGAGAGAAGCCTCTGTGTCAGATATGGTAGGAGGGCTGAGAGGTGGGCGGTGGATCCCAGCCAGGACACACAAGCTGCCTCCTAATGGTCCTGCAGAGAATCCATCCTGTTCTGGAGCATGTGAGCTAGACCTGAATCCTGGCTGCCCTTCCTCTCTGACTGAACAGCACTGTGCAAGGCATTCTCCCGGTCTTGGCTTCTTAGACAGGAGGGGGTGGGAGCTCCCACCCTTGGCTCTCTTTGCTGTCAGTGCCTTAGAGGACAGTTGCCATCCTGTGGCAAATATGAGTTACAGAGCCAGGCCTCACAGGCAGAGAAATCTCTAAGGTCTCATGGATCCAGGCCAGATGTCTGGTGGCACTGGCAGCATACATGGGCCAATCAATGGAATTCAGAATCACAGCTATGACTCTCGACATGGCATGTGTCCTTTAAGAGGAACCCAGAAGCCTTGCTGAGACTTGCTCTTCCTGTTTTCTGAGAGATGCTGACCATGGGTACAAGGCACCTACATCACTGGGGGTCATGATCCAGGGGTGATCTTCAAAAATGGGGTGAGCTTTCCACTCCCACGTGAGGTATGCCAAAGATACCAGTAAATTGAAGGTGCTTTAAGAGGGCCAAGATCCTCCAGTAAAATGGGAAGGAAGGTGAGGAGGCAAAGAGGGAGGGGGAGGAGAGCCAGGGAAGAAAGGGAAATGGGGGAGGGAGGAAGGAAAGAGGAATGGAGGGAAGGAGAGAAGGAAAAGTCCAGCTGGCTGGCTGGTGGTAGGTAGTTGGATGGATGGATGAATGGATGGATGGACGGACGGACGGACAGACGGATGGATGGAGGAATGAGTGGGTGGATGGGTGGATGGATGGACGGACGGACGGACGGACGGACGGGTGGATGGATGGGTGAGTAGGTAGCTGGGTTAAGAGAAACAGGGTGGTTAGCTAGACAGTTGAATTTTTAAACAGATGGTTGGTTATTTAACTAGTTGGTTGGTTGATTAGTTGGTTAATAAAATAGCCCTTAAGTCAGTAAATGGCCAGCTCGGATCATGGCCCACCTGGCAACCAAGACAATGGCAGGCTTTACCTGAGACTCCACCTTGACACCACCCTCTGGGTACATCCTTTCCCCGGCCAAACGGAAACATGTTGTTATTACAGTTTTCATTTCGTCCACTGTTTTCTTTGAGCTGGGGGTAGAGACCCACCTAGCAAGGACAGAGCCTTGGGTTCCATCCTAAGCACTGCAAAAGAGAACCTCTTTTCCGTGGTCCCAAGTGTCCACGCAACAAAATCCAAGGGCCTCCACTGGACGCTCAAACCTCCTGGAACCGAGTCCTGACCCCTTGCTCACCAGCCACCGCTGCAGCCCTCCCCCATGCTGAGCTGGGAGTCTTCCCTCCCGTTCACATGTGCTGAAGTCTGGTTTGAAGAATAGAATGCAACTGGCTAGTTCAAGGCCAGCCTGATCCTTGCAGCAAATTTCAGGACAGCCAAAGCTACAGCGCTACACAGTGAGACTTCGTCTTATAAACAAACAAACAAACAAACAAACAAATAAGGAGCAGGAGGGGAAAGGAGGGCGGAAGGAGAGGGGAAGGAGGAGAGCAATAGGGGAAGACACCTGGCATCAAACTCTGGTGTCCACATGTTCACACATACAAGCATGCTCACTTGTACACATGCATGCACACATGTAAAATTCAGCAAACAAGACTCTCCACACAGCTGGCTTCCCTCTGCTTCTTGGGGTCTCTGTGCACAGAAATCTGGAAGCAGAAATGACCAAATACTGAAGGGGATTGCCACCCACGTGTGCCAGCCTGAACTGGTGTCTCCCTCCTTCACAGTCACACATCAGAAGAACAGGGACAGAGAGGGAGGCGGCACCAGCTGCTGAGCAAAGGCTCCGGCCTGGCTCTCCCGGGAGCCTCAGCACTCTGGCAGTGAGGAGAGAACTGCCCCAGAGCCCCCAGACCCTCTTTCAGCTGGCCGTGGGACTGCATTGGGGACAGGAGGAGGGGACAGACTAGAATCTGAGCCGGCTTCCTACACCACTGTGTGGGATTTGCAGGGACGGAGGGAGGGCTTGGGCCTGGGGAGAAAACCCTCAGGAGATGATTGTCCTATCTGACACGGAGATGGGGGTCCTAGAGCCCCTGAACGGCAAGTCAGCACGTGTATGGCCTGGTCATGTGACATAGACCCTAGCCACAGGTGGAGCATAGATGGAACTAATATTTCACTAGACTTCCCCCCTGGCATGGAACATACCTGAAGGTCCTTTTGTCTTAAAATATCAATATCCAATTTTGGCTTGGGTTGGATGACAGAAAGGTGACGAGAGGAAGGAGGAAAGCCATTACCACACACTGGAAACTTCATCAGGCTCGAGCTCACCCTTGTGACTCATTTTCCTTTAAACCATTTTCGGTTTCGCTGCAAAAAAGCGAATACATGATCAACTGTATTTGAACTTTCTGCTTGTCACCAAAGAGGTGGCTATGTGTTTGGTCAAGAGCAGGGGTCGTGTGTTAGGGAGGGGATGATTCTGTCATCCCTCTTATCTCTCAGCCAGCGAACATGAAATCAGGAAGCCTTCCTTGTATAATTGGACCCACAAAGGTTGCTATACCCAGCCCTTTACTCCTGAGGCGTCTGTATCCAGACAACTGCACCTGGAAGGATGAGAATACAACTTGATGAGGAAAAAGAAGCTACTGTGATTTCAAACACTGGCTGAATCTGAGATAAGGATGAAAGAGCTTTTTGCCCTCTCCAGGAGAGTACTGTCATCCGTGAATTAACTCTGGCCTGTCTTGAATATACAAAGAGTTTTTATGAACCAAGAAAAATGTAATAGTAGGAAAATGAGAAGAACTTATAAAAAGAAGGCAGGCTTGGCATGCACTGGCAACAGCTGCTTAATCTTACCAAATGTCTTTTTTTCCTCTTTTTTTTTTTTTTTTTTTTGGAGCTGAGGATCAAACCTGGAGCCTTGTGCTTGCCAGGCAAGTGCTCTACCACTGAGCTAAGTCCCCAACCCCCCCTCAAATGTCAAAAAATAACTTAAAACACAGACAACTGAAATATCATTTTTAAAAAATTACCACAATTGCATTTGTTTGCTTGCAAGAGGCTGAGGGTAGTGAGCACAAACTGTGTGGTGCAGTGCAGAGGTCAGAGGACAACTTTCCACATCAGTTCTTTCCTTCCACCCTGTGGGGACCAGACATGAAACTCTGCTGTTCAGGCTTGGCAGCAGCCTCTGTCTGGCAGCCCTGAAGGACCAACCAGTGATCACCAAACAGGCGAGGTTGGGAAGGAGTAGACTGGAATTTTGAAAGTGGAAGTCATTGAGCTTACTGCGGTGTCCCTACCTAGACAGCACGCACCCTGCAGCCCAGACCCACATGTGCTCCTTGACCAGCAGATCCCCCTTGAGGACTCACAGAGCCTCTCTGCAGAGGCTTGGTTCTGAGGGCCCCTCCCAGAATAACGAGTGGCGTCCACACCTGCCTTTGGTGCCATCCTAGGTCTCCCGCAGTCAGATGTCCCAGGCATGCTCTGTACACACATGTGTCCCCTAGATAATGAAACCATAGCACAGTTTAAGGTCTAGAAGAAAGTCCTGACCCCTAACCCCAGCCCCAGGTTGCAGGCTGGCCTTGGAGAGGACCTCACTAAGGGGCCATGAGCAGAGCGACTCCATCTCCTGAAAACACCAGGCCATGGTCTCTCCCAAAGTGAACCCCTAGAGATCACAGCAGTCCCAACCCACTAACCCCAGGGTCACTTCACCTTGCAACCATGAACCCAGTGCTGGAAGGGCCACAGGGCCACTCCCTGGCTGCTCACGGGTGTGAGTGAGTGTGCCACACACCAGCCCTCTCCTTTAGGCTCAGCACATCGACAGTGTGGGGTTCTCGGGACATGGGTCAGCTCCCAAATGCAAGCGTGGAAAGCTCTGTATGGAAGCTGAGGAGCGTGGGTAAGCCTGCCTTGGCTGAGGTAGTCAGGGAGGGCTGGACTGCATCAGAAGAGTAGGGAAGGGAGCCATTTGTGCCAGCTCCAGACCATGTGACCCCACCCAACAAGGCCTCCCAACTGCCTGTGAGGACCATGCATCAGGACACTGGAGCATGGCCATCCTCGGTCTCCTAGGGTGGCCACAGCACACACTCTCACTGGGAGCAAGGCCATGATGGACCCTTGTCCCTTGTCCTCACAAAAATCCCCATCTGACTGAATTTACAGACTGGGACCCTGAAGCACAGCAGTGATGGCCCTCACAGAGAAGGGAGATGGGAAGAGGGTCAGTCTGCTTCATGGGACCCTCCTCACCAAACAGTTTGCCTCTCCTTCCCTACCAGCTTCCCAGAATGACATCCTAAGCCAGTCCCTCCATCCCAGGCTCAAACCGACCCGGAGAAGTCACAAAGTCACACCTGTGCATTGATCTTTCCCATCACCTTGCTGTACTCCACATGCCCAGCTTTTCAGGACTAAAAATGGGCACTTGGACACAAGGTATTGGGGGCTAGGACAAGCCAAGGATCGCTTGAGATGGAGGTGGCTCCCCAGTACCTTGCCGGTCCTGTTTTGAGCCCCTGACATGCTGTCCTGCTCCTGAAGAAGTTGAGGGAGGTTTGACAAAGATAAGGACAGAGACAGGGAGGGATGGGAGGGTGCAAGCAGGGAAGGGGTGGAAAACTGGGGTAAAGGTGGGGGTAGGGCAGAGTGGGAGCATCTGCTTGGCACCCATGTGGTGCTGACAGGCACCCACCCACACCATGCATGGGAACACTGTGAGCATTTACTAACTCCCAATGCCTGAAGATCACCCCAGACCAAGGGAGAGAGGTGTGTCCTGGGCATACATGAAGGCAGATGCTCCTGCAGTGGCAGGAGGTGTTCCCTCTTTGGACCTTTGTGAGGTAGCCTGGGAAAAGAGGAGGCTCTGGGCCCAGTCATGAGTATAAATCAGATCCACAAAGCACGTATACAGGAAGTACTCAATACTTGCCTGCTGAATGCAGGTGCGCTAGAGGGTGGTGGTTTATTTGTCTCTGAGTTGCCCCACTGGGTACCTGACACAAGTCTCTGAACTCCATGAGTCCAGACAGCACTTCCCACCACAGTCCTGGCTGTGGGGCCTCTGTGCAGCCTCGGGGACTGGAGGGGAGAAGCTGGCTCCTAAAGCAGCAACTTGGAGCTCGCTCAAGCCTGTCTCTACAGTGAAGTGTTGATCAGACAATCAAGGCCCTGCTCCTGGAAGGACCACAAGAAGCCTCACTTGGCCTCCTCTCGGGTTGCATGGTAGTCACCCATATCCAGAGTTCTCATGAGCCCCTTGGATCTGAGGACATGTGGGATGAACTTCACCTTGGATCTAGGCACCCAGGGCCAAAGCCCCAGTCTGATGGGCCTCTGGGCTCAGTTTCCTCATCTGTGGACAGAAGGCCTGGTACCATCCTGCCCACCTCACACTTACGGTGATCACCACAGGCAAGAAGCCAGGGTGGGGACTTAGCTCCCTCGGGGACTCCAGCCCCACAAGGGTCTTCAGCAGTGCCCACCCTCCACCCTCATCCATCTGTGAAGGCAGCCCCTGACTGACAGCATGCCTCAGCCTCCTGGGTTTCCACCCCTCTAGCGCACAGTCAGGGCTTCAGAGATTCTGGCCTCATACCACTGCCACCTTTGGCCAGTACAGCCCAGAGTCCTGGAAACTTGCCTCCTCCTTCCCCACTTCAGAAAGACACCTAAGGGAAGACAGAGGAGGAGGGGTTTCCCAAGTCCCCAAAGCAAGGGCAGTACCTCGCCACCTCTCACCCTAGCTCCAGTGCACCGAAGTTGCCAGAACTTTCTGTGACTCCTGCTCTAAAGAAGAAAAAGTTTCTAAACCGTAAGGACCCCCCAAAAGGGGAGGTGTAAGAGGAAAAGAGGGAAGGAAGAAGTGGAAGAGAGGAAAAGAAAGAGGAGGAGGGGATGGGGGGGAGAAGGATTGATAGGCAGCAAGGAGAGAGGAAGAAATAGGGGAGAGAGGAAAGAAGGAGGGAGGGAGGGAGGGAGGGAGGGAGGGAGGGAGGGAGGGAGGGAGGGAGGGAGACAGGGCCCAGGACGGTAGCAGGCCACCATCAGTGTGCCATGGAAGCACTTTGTCCCCACATTCTGCCCTTGGCGAGTCTCTGCCTAGCAGACCGCCATCCACATCAGTATTCATGACATCTGTCTGCCTCTATGGAGCCCCGAAAGGAGCCTCCTCAGTACAGCCAGCCTTGCCCCTCTGCCGAGCTTTCTTTCCGCTTCAAAACAGATTGCGGGACAGATGACCGCATTGTTTCCCCCATTTCCATCTGAAAACTCCCCTCCGTGTTGGCCACTGGGTGCCCCTATTAAGGGCCAAGCAGCCCACAGCCACGTGGGGTGGCCCAGCCCAGCCTCTGTCTCCCGCTCCCTGGGGCCTTTCCATCGGAAGAAGGAAAAGGACAGAGACAAAGGTAGGACATAAATTAAACCCCAGCTTTTTAAGTTCAAACTGAATTTTCTTTATTTTTTCCCCCCGCAGCTGTCAGAGGAGCCAGTTAGAACTCCAATAATGCATGTTTAATGTATTAAAAAGAAAGGAAGGAAGAAAAGCCAGGCGTCCACCCAGAATGTTCTGTCCACCGACTTGCATCAGGGACATTAGTTCGGGCCAATGAACTCTGAGTGAGTCAAGTGTGGCGCCATGGACCGGGGCCAGGACCCCTGCCGGGGGCTGTCATATCTACTGAAAGCTCACACATCATAGCTGCACGGGACAGGATGGGGACAAGCGTCTCACAGCCCCAGGGGCCACAACCAAGCAGGCCTTGCTCCTCAGGCTGTTTGGAGCTGACCTGTGGCTGTCATGGCGCTGGCCAGACCCACTGTCCCTCCCAACCCCAGCCACATGTCAGCCCTCTTCAGCTCCTCCAGCGCCTTCCTCCATCCTGGGGAGCAGTCCCTCTCCTGGGCCTGGCCTGAGAGAATAGGACTGAGGCCAAGGTTAAGGGTAAAGCCAAAGTTAGCCATGCAAGCAGAGAACAGGAAAAGGAAACTGAGGCTGGAGAGTGGGACCACTTCACTCATGGTAGTTGGTCTAAAACAAGCAGGACAGAGGTGGCTCCTGCAAGTGGCTTGGCATCTCCACAGCACTGTAGCCACCACACTGCCGTTAGTATCCTGAGGTGCAGGCTTGGAGAATAGAAGAAGAGATAGGATGTCACCTGGTTTGGGCACTGGGGATATCCCAGATAGCCAGACCTCATCAGACTCAAAGCCCACTGAGCCCTGAATTCAGTCTTTTCCTCCAGAGAAAGGGGAGCTCACAGAAGAGACGAAGCTCTGATTAGAGGGGACCCCCCACCTCTACTGCAGATTCAGTACCACCCCTGCTCAGACAGGGCTGCTCTCTAGCTACGGACGGACTCACGACAGTCCTCCTGACTCAGCCTCCCAGGTGTTGACAACACTGTGTACCGCACACCCAGTTTCTGGTTTGTGCAGTACCGCAGATGAAACCCAGGACTTTGTACACACTAGGTAGCCACTCTGCCAACGAGCCACCCCCCAACCCTAAGGGGGTCATTGTTAAGAGTCCTTCCAATCCCAAAATTCCACTTTCCTGTTATTCCAACTCATGGGGACCCCATGTGGTCACTTTCATGGGCTGGGGTCATGGCTGGTTTTTCTCCAAATTACTCTATTTGTATAAGTTCCATGTGCCTTTCCCCTCCAAAGTCCTCCTCAAAATGCCTCACCAAAGAGCATAGGCTAGCAGGCACAATGGGAAGCCCCCAAAGGAAAGGTCTAGGGTGAGTGTACGATGCACACTCAGAGTCCTAGGAGGGAACCACCATGTAGACAGGACCACTGGCATTTACACATGCATCACAGACTAGATGGGACAGCCCCACGGGCATCCAAGGCCAACTGAACTCAAGAGCTCAAATTCTGTCCCCTCCCCTAGAGGAAGAGGACAGGGAGAAACCAGAGCCTCCACTGGAGACCAATTGGGACACAGCTTGAGCTAGAGCTGCTGCTGAAGCGATTGGATGGAGGGTGGCCGAGCCACCACAGCCTCTACAGGTCTCTCTAGTCTGGCACCTGGGGGAGGGAGGCATTTGGGACCACAGGCTCTGAGCTCTGGCTACAGTGGGGTGGGGAGGCAGGGGGGGCAGGCACTGTTGAGTGCAGACAGCCAGTCCCAGGCCTGATGGATCCTGCTTTCTGGTGAAATGCTATGCTGGTGCGTGCCACCGTGTAAACCGGCAGGCACTCCCATGAGTCTCACATCAGGTGCTGGTCATAAGCATGGCACCGTCCAAAACAGTTCCTGTGTCCTGCTAATCTGGCCATTTTACAGAGCAGGAAAGAGGCAGGGAGGGGAACACCCAGACTGCCTCTGACTGCCACTTCTGTCCCCATGGCCAGGAGGTGGCGGAATCGACCAGTAGTACTCACTGGGTGATTAGTACCCACTAGGGCATCACCAAGTGATGGACAAATAGCCAGGAATGTAGCTCAATTGGTAGAGTGCTTACCTAGCATACACAAAGCCCCAGGTTCCATAACCCAGTACTGCATAAACCAGACATGGTGGCCCATTCCTGTAATCCCAGCACTCCGGAGGTAGAGGCAGGAGGATCAAGGTCATCTTTAGCTACCTAGTAAGTTCAAGGCCAGCTTGTGTTGCCTAAGATCCTGTCAAAAAAGGGGATGGTAGGAAGATGGAACAGTGGGTAAAATGCTTGCCATGCACACATGAGGATGTGAGTTCAATCCTCAACACCCACATAAAAGCTGGGCATGGTTACATGATCCTCTAATCCCAGGCCTGGGAAGGCAGACACAGGAGAATCCCTGGGGTTCACTGGCTAGCCAATCTAGCCAATTGATGAGCACTAGGCCAGTAGGAGACCCTGCCTCAAAAAACAAAATAAAAAGCCATCAAAGAAGACACTGGATGCCAACCATTGGCCTACACACACACACACACACACACACACACACACACACACACACACACACAAGAGCACCAGCTCCTAGGCACATCTGTGCATACATAGGCACATATGCATACACACAGGTATGGACATTGTACATGCTCATATACAGTGCATGCATGGACACACACACACACACACACACACACACACACACACACACACACATAAGAGCACCAGCTCCTAGGCACATCCATGCATACATAGGCACATATGCATACACACAGGTATGGACATGGTACATGCTCATATACAGTGCATGCATGGGCACACACACACACACACACACACACACACACACACACACACACACACACATGGTCCTGCTTCCCCCTAGAACAGGACCTGCATTGATAACCTTGGCATGTTTTTTTTTTTCTCCAAGGCCAGGTCTTTAAACCACAGAAAGAAAACCCAAGTTTGACCCTTCAGCCCCTAAGCTGGTTTTCCTGTGGTAACTCCACCTGAACCCTATTCATGTCCACCCCAGACCAAGTCTATTCACTCCAGAACCAAGTCTCTCCACTCCAAGACAGGTCTGGCTATGCAGTCTGCAGGAGACCCCATTATCAAGGTGTTCAGTATTCATTGCTTTTCTGAATGACACTGTTTAGGGCCAGGCACAGGACTGGTTTGGACCAGCAAAGCTGAAGGGACCAGTGGGTTCAACTCTGTCTTCTTAGAGAAGGGGAGGCCCAGCTCAAGGCTTTTCTGTGCATGCTGTCCAGTGCCCGCCTACAAGCTGGACCCCCAAGAAAGTACCCCCATGCCCTAAGACAATAGCAGCACCTGCTAGGCCGTGCTGTCCCCTGGGAGTTCTGGCCCGTGCCAGAGGCCAGTGCCTGGCATGAGGTCTCATTGTCCTCCCTCCCTCTCTGGGGCTCTTCCATGAAGTGACAGGGCAGCCCCCAGGGTCACCTCCAGGGCGCTCATGAGGGGCTCCTGGGCATCTGTCTCAGGCAGTAGACAGCAGGAGAGAGCTAGTAGGCTATTGTTTAAGTTCAGAACCACCCCCACCCAGCAGGAGAGGGGTCCATTGTCTGGAAGCAATCTGCCATGCTCTATCCACCCTGGACACTCCCAGAAATGGGGAGGACCTCCCATAATGGGGATACCCAGGTCAGACTCTGGTGCAGCACCTGCGGCTCACTGGCTGGTGGTCCGCAAGGCCTCCTCCCTTGCTTGTGGCCAGCCTCCACTCTTGAAACTCAGAAACCCCTAATCCACATTTCTAGAGCTCTCACAGCTTCTGGTGGTCATTGCCCAGATCCTCCTTCACAGCTCAGACATGTACCCACTTCTTCCCACATGATGTAATGTGACATCCCTCTCAACCCCCTTCCCACCTCTGCCAGCTGCCCGTGGGAAAGCTGCCGCCGCCAACTCCTCCAGGCAGAAGCGCCCTGTGATGGGTGCGGCAGAGGCGGTTCCCTTGGGAGTCTCGAAAATTCCATTGCAGGGAAAAAAAAAAAAAAAAAAAAAAACCTTCTTCCCCCCACTCCCCACCCCTTTAAACCAATGTTGCTAATAAGGAGATGAGCTGGTGAAGCGTGTGATTCTGGCTTGATAATCCTTGAATGGTATCAACCCAGGTGACTCCAGGCCAGAGCTTAAGCCTTTTGGCCACAGATCTGGGGGATGTTTCTCCAGTACCCAAAAAGTCTGACAGAAAGAAAAATAAGGTGAGTGAATCTACTCCCATATTCAGGGATCCCTGGTGGCTTGTGACACCACAGACCAGAGCTGTTACACAATAGGCCACTGTATCTACATGTTCATATTCTTGCCAGTCTGGCTGCTGTGACCCTTCACTAAACACAACAAGAAGAGGTCAGGTTCAGGCTTCTGTCAGGGGTTGTAAAGGAAGAAAAGGTATTTAAAAGAGGACCAAAAGGCAGCTAGCTGGCTATGTGGGGGGAGTGCATTAGGGGCTGACTACAGTTGAGCCTTGCAAGGCTCTTATAGAAGTCCCACCTCTATACAAGAGAATCACATGTCCCTGCTCAGGTTCTTAAGAACAAGCCTCCTCCTCAGGAGCAAGTATCGGGACCATCCACAGTGACCACCCAGTGGTCACTTAGAAGAAATGATAAAAATATGGAATGATGGATGGGGAGAGATGAATGGAAGAATGGATGAGGGACTAGGAGGATGAATGATGGAGACTGAATGAACAGAAATAAATGGAAGGATGGAGAGATGGAAGGTAGAAGGGATGAAGAGATAGACTGATGGGTAGGTAGAATTCAGGAATGGAGAGATTGGTAGGAGAGAGATGCTTGCAGAAAAGAATGACAAGAGAGATGAGTGGGTGGATGTATAAATGATGGATGGATAGATGATGGGTAGATGAACGGGTGGATGGATGGATGGATGGATGGATGGATGGATGGATGGATGGACGGACGGATGGATGGATGATGGATAGATGGACAGGTGATGAATGGAAGAATGATGGATGAATGAATGGGTAGGTGGATGAACAGATGGATGGATGGATCTGGGGAGCAAGAGATGGATTGTTGGGTTAATGGAGGAATGGATGGAAAGAGATGAATGGAAAGATATACAGATAGACATTTGAAGAGATGGAAGGATGGGGTAATAGAGGGATAGAGGGATAGATACAGAAAGATGAATGAAAGAACTAAAGATGGAGGATAGATTGGGAGGTGAATAGAAGGATGGAGAGATAGAAAATTACAAGAACGATTGATGACTAGATATATAGGGATGGACAGATGAAAAGGCAGAAGGCAAGATGAATGAGGAGAGAACCACAAGCACGCAGAGGAACCTTTCTGCCCTCCTTTGAGCTCCAGCAGTGGGAGAAGCCCATCACAGCTGGCTGAAGAGGCAAGTCGTTTCCCTGACCCCTGACCAGAACACCCTCACAGTTAGAGTGATACACATCATTCAGCAAATTCTATTGCCCTGCACCTCAGCTGCCTGCCTGGCCAGGAGAGTCCCAGACTCATTTAGGAGCTGGTTGCTCTGTCTTCCCAAACTTACTCCAGCTTAGAGCAAAGAGACAAGGACAAGAACCAGAGGGTAGAGGGACAAGGGACAGTCTTCAAAATGTATTATATACTTTCATGAAAGTGGCCTTGTGTAACTCAGAATAAGATGAAATAATGCTGTATCCGCAGAAACCACAAATGCAAAGAAATCCGAGTCATAATGTCTTCCTGTCAAATCTGAGTCACCTCAAGAAACCCCAAGGCCACCAGGAACAGACACACCAACACTACTAAGAACACATTCTGCACACCCCACAAAGCTGATAGTAGAGATGCCGTATTGGAAGTCAATCCCCAGAGTCCGAGGAGTTCAGGCCACTACTGGACAAGGGAAGGGGACCATACCAAGATGCCACCACACAGTGAGGGATCCAAGATCACATCCCGGCTGCCCATGATTAGCTGTCTAGAGAGGTGTTCACATGAGCAGGAGTCAGGGATTCCACACAGCTTTGCCTCTTGCCTTCATTGTGTGAGCCCAGGCAGGTAACTCCAGCTCTAGAAGATCTGATGCCTTCTTCTGGCCTCTTCAGGTACCTACACACACATTGCCAATGCTTGCTCATCACACACACACACACACACACACACACACACACACACACACGTAAATCTTTAAAAATAAAAAAGAAGGAAAAGAAACACTAAAAAATTATACACATTAACAGATCACTGAGCATTCAGGCAACAGCAACCGGCCTCACTGCCACCCTGCAGAGGCCATGGTAGCACTTCTCCTTAACCCCAGAGACAGAGGCAGGCAGCTCTCTGTGAGTTCCAGGCCAACCAGATCTGCAAAGTGAGACCTTGCCTCAAAAGAGGGGGGGAGCACTAAGCTAAATCTAAGGGTGGGCTGGGAACTACTCTTTACCTCCCACCCCGCCATCTTCTCCCTCCAGCCCAGACAGATTCCTCTGGTTTATATCAGGGTCCACATGGTGACTGGGAATTAAAGAGGGGCCCTGATGTTCAATGAGGTTTTAAACTGGTCTCTGAGACCTCCTTGCAGCCCTGGGATTCTGACCACCGCTGGCCTCAAGCCTGGAAATGGGTCTGATGCTGTCCAGGCCTCCCAACCAAAGGCCCTGTGTTAGACATACATTTTTCCAAGCACTTGGAGGGTCTGTGAGGTCCTGGGAAGCAAGAGGGCGGGAGGTTATAATTGGCCTCCCCTGAGCAGCCGCCACCTCTTGAGAAGGGGCCTCTGAGAGTCTTCGATCTCCCAGCCAGCCAGGCCATGTGTTTAATTAAGTTCCATGAAAGCGTAGCCAGCAGAGTGTGAGCGTTTCATCTTTCACAGTCAATACTGGCATGTGTCTTACCTGGTAAGTGCCTTATGCAGGAAGAATTTCACAAATGGATTCCATATGCCAGGCCGCCTCAAGAGGGGCCCTCCACTGGGGCAGGCAGGGCCGAAGGCTCAAGCCCCCTCCTGCTCCGCACAATCCCAGCCCCAGCCCTCACCCTCACAGCTGGTGCTGTTTAAACAGAAGACATAATTGTGATGTGATGGTGGATTCCAAAGATTGTTCCATCAGAGCAATCACCTCTGGAGCCAGATCCATCCCAGGTGAGCCACGGAGACCTGTGACTGGCACAGGTCTCCCTCCCAGGACTGACCACAGAGGGCCCCCCTGCTTACCAGTCAAGACCAAGAGCACTCAGCCTGAGATGCTTGGGAGCCCAGAGATGGAAGGGCCAAGGGAATGTGTGGTTGCATTCTTCCCACACTTTTCTTTTTCTTTTCTTTCTTTTTTTAAGATTTATTTATTATTTACGTAGTATACAGTGTTCTGCCTGCACATATACCTATAGGCCAGAAGAGGGCGCCAGATCTCATTACTGATGGTTGTGAGCCACCATGTGGTTGCTGGGAATTGAACTCAGGACCTTTGGAAGAACAGCCAGTGCTCTTAACCTCTGAGCCATCTCTCCAGCCCCCCCCCCACCTTTCTGATGTGCTCATGTCCTGAAAGGGGGACACAGATCATCTGAGACTGCAAACGTTGTAAGTCATAGGAGGTAGAAGACCCCAGAGTACCAGCTTTGGATCTCTGTGTAGCCAGTAAGGATAGAGTGTAGAAACAGAGGCTTGAGTTAACTCTTGCCTCTCATGGCGAAGACTCGTTTCTGTGTATACAGATGCCACGACCTTTTACAGTGGCCTCCCAGCTCCTCCTCTATCACGTGACTTTTACTCATCCTCTGAAGTGTTATTCTAGACATCTGTATATTTGCTTATTTATCGCCACCATGATAACTCCATAATTACTCTACATTCAGTATCAACCAGGCCCTGTTAAAGATGTTCTAGGGATTTAAGCCATTGCATTTCCTGGGCCTATAATAGGAATGTTATTGATCCACTTCACAGGTTAGGATATTAGGCTCCTGGACCCCTCTGCATCCTTCCCTCTCTTATTCTCAGCAAGCTTGGTATAGCACCAGCTCTCACCACATCTTGTAATCTAACTCCAGTTCTGATGATCCCCAACTTCAGCTCTAGAGTGAGAGGCTTTGCCAGTTTGCAGATAGATCCATGGACCTCTGTGATGAGTCTCCTCACCAGCCATCCACTCAGCTACGAGTCATTCCCAACCTGTGTGTTTCCACCCCTGCAGACTCAGCTGGATCAGAACCCTGGGAGGATTTCAGCTGAGGCCCCCAAGAAAATGGAGTGGGCTCTTCCAAAGAGAACCCTCCATCCACATCTGGAGATCTGAGTACTTTCTCCGCCTCTGGTCTACCTCAGTTCCCACCACCACATGGTGCTCACTGGGGCTGGAGTGGGGTCTGTCATTGCCTGGCTTGGGGGGCACTTTGAACTCTCAGGTGCCCTTGGGAACACCGAGGAGCCATTTAAGCATTTGAAATTGCCTGCAGTGAAGGTGTGGGTGAAGTCTTGAAAGTGGGGCCACTTGGGTGTTCAGGATTTCTGGGCAGCCTGCCAGTTTCTACTCCAATTAAACGCCCCATTTGGCCAGCTGGTGGGCCCCTGGGCTGGAAAAGAGTGACGTCTGCAACAGCCTGTGTCTGGATATAATTTGAGGGGGATGACAAGAGATTCATGTGTAGGGGGAAGGGCTATGTCTGAGATGTGGTCAGAGTTCCCTCACAGTCCTCAGCAAAGAGGAGAACCCACAAACCCCTTCAGTGCCCATTAGCAGTGAAGATATGAGGAACAGGAGAGACAGTGAACATTTTGGTGGCCAAGACCAGGGTAGTCCTTCCAGTTCTGAGGCTCTTTGCCCAAGATTAAAGGGCACCTTGGACAGTGCCACATTGGCCTTGGACAGTGCCTCAGGGTGTGCAGAGGCTCCCATGTGCAGACTCTCCACAGGTGCCTTATGGGTGCACAACCGTCTCTGGAACAACTAGTGTGCAGGGGTGCATAGAACATGGGGAGACTGGGGTTTACGGAACTGAACCGCTGAGGAGGATGGCTCTGAACTCAGGAGCAAACCCAGATAGCTTCTTTGACTCTCTGGCATCACTGGATGTTCAAGTGAAAGGAAATGCAGAGAAGATGAGGAGTGTATGTGCACACACCCACAGGTGCACACACATGCACACTCACATGAACACACACCCACACACCTATACACACAGGCACATACACACAAATGTGTACACATAAATGCACATGTGCACATGCAGGCACATATTTGTACACATATGCACGTGCACACTTAAAAGTTCTTGGACATACATGTGCAAGGAACATTCCTTTGGCTATGAACAAAGCCAGGTGCATGGAGCAGAAGCTGAGAGGAAGATGAAAGGCAGGCCCTCCTACCCCACCTCTGGAAGCTTCCACAGGTGGGCAACCTCCTGATGATGCTCATTTGTGGAGGCCTGGTAAGCAGAACTACCACAGGAAGCAGGGATTGTGTGGTTGACAGGACACATCCACTGGGGGTCCTGTGCTCCCAAAGCAGCTATCTTGGCTTACAATCTGATTACCAGATGGATCCCTTACCTTAAAAAGGCAGGGAGACTCCATATGAGAACCAAGACAAATGGCCTCCCCACCCACCCATTCCTCCCTCCCATCTGGCACTGTCTGTGCACATGAAGCCGTGTGGCAGCAGCCTTATGTCATAAACACCAGGTATTTACGGTCTGTTCTCAGCTATGCTATCCATGTCTCAGCCCACCCAACTGACCCCAGCAGCTATTTCAAGATGCCCGCTCTCTGACACCTGTCAAGTCCCTGACCTGCAAAGGATTTGTGACTGGTTCCGAAGCAGATAGAAACCCACTCAGAAATGGTGCCCACACCCACACGCCAACCCAAGGTCACGGAAGGCCTCCCATTAGCCTGGAACTCAACCTCCAACGCTGTGCCCATAAAGCAGGCTTTGAGGCAGGCCTGCCAACCACCAAGGGATACTGTGCATGAGGGTGACAGATAGTACCCCAGTTTGGAGCCTGGGAGATGGCTCAGTGCATAAACATGAGGATCTGAGTTTGAATCCTCAACACCACTTAAAAGCCAGATGTGATAGCAGGTGGCTGTAGTCCTAGTGTTGGATTGTGGACACAGGCAGATTCCAGTTCGCTGGGATCTACTTGATTCTAGAAGAGACAAATACTGTCCCTACCATAATTCTGAACTATTTAAGGAAATGAAGGGTATCTTAGTTGGGGTTTCTATTGCTGTGGAGAGACACCATGACCACAGCAACTCTTATAAGGAAAACATTTAATTATGGGGGCTCGCTTACAATTCCAGAGGTTCAGTCTGTCATTATTATGGTGGGGGAGCATGATGGCATGCAGGCAGATATGGTGCTGAATAACACAGGAAACAGGAACTCAAATGAGACACTGGGCCATATCCTGAGCATAGAAAATCTCAAAGCCAACACACTCAGTGACACATGTCCTCCAACAAAGCCATACTTCTTCCTAATAGTGCCACTCCCTCTGAGCTTATGGGGACCAATTACACTCAGACTCCCACAAAGGGTTAGAGTGAGGACTCGGCAATTAAGAGCACTGACTGCCCTTGCAAAACCCAGGTTCGATTCCCAGCACCCGCATAGCAGCTCACTGTCTGGAACTCCAGTTCCAGGAGATCTGATGTCTTCTTCTGGCTTCTGAGGGCACCAGGCGCACACATGCAGGCAAAACACCCATACACATAAAATTTAAATTTAAATAAACAAATTAGTGTGCTCTAAATACAAAATGATTAAACATCTTTAGAGACAAAAAAAAAAAAAAAGAGTTGGTTTTAGATCATTTGCCTCACAGAAGGAGACAAGCATGTCTGTTTCATCAACTTGCAACATCTCACACAAGTGAGGGGGGGGTTGAACCACTCCAAGGCTGGTCCATGTCCACAGCTGAGGCTAGCATCCCTGGGTAACTTGCTGGGCTATGATAGGCCAGAGCCCCATGTGGCCTTGGATGAGTTGAGTTCTCTCACCATGTGGTGGATGGTATTCAGACCGAAGAAGCTAGATGGAAGCCATGTTGCCTTAGTTGACCCAGCCATTGTGCCAAGTGTTCATTCTATCAGAGCGACGTGGGTCTGCCGAGGCTCAGGGCAAGGGACACAGGAGCTTCTCTCAACGAAAACGATAAGCTTCGTGTGCCAAAAAGAGCCAGTATGATAGGAGTGCCACTGTCTCGGGAGCTGCCCCCTGGCCCTTCATCGCAGCTTGAACCTGCCCTAGTAGGATTCTAGAACTTTCCCTGAGCCTGTCTTCCCCCTCCCCACTTAGGTGCAGTATCTCATGTTCAGGTATTCCAGAGCAAGGGCCTCTTTGCTTTGTGCTGAGCTGGTGGCAGCCTCAAAGATCAGGCCACTGAGGGATGTGGCCATCAAAGTCTGGCAGCTGGGACCTCTTTGCTGTCTCCCTGCAGCACCCTGGCCCCCGGGTGTCCCTGGTGGGCAGAGGGGAAGCAAGAGCAGCACAGGCCCCAAGACAATGTGATTCTTGTTGGATTGCCTCATCTCCCAAAGGGCGCTGATAAACAGGGAGATAAGCCACTAATTCCTGGGTGCTGCTGCCAGAGATGTGGCCTCTTCTAAAGTGTACCCAGCTCCTTATCACACTGCCACCAAGGACAGGGTGACGTCACCCTTCCGAGGATGGCAGAGGGGCTGCAAACCCTAATGGATTTGCCTGTCTAGATAAGATAATCTCAGCCCCCACCCCCATAACATGGTAATTCATTTTACAAACAGGTTTGAGGGAAATGATGGAGGCAGAGGATCTGATTAGCCCTTCATGGCAGATGTTTTCTAGGGATGCAGCATCCCAGAATATTCTACACAGAAAGGCAGTTCGGAATGGCCTCACTGAGATTGACACGGTCGATCTAGAAACAGGTCCAGGTAGGCATGGTGGCGCACTCCTTTAATCCCAGCACTTGGGAAGCAGAGGTAGAAGGATCTCTGTGAGTTCCAGGACAGCCAGAGCTACAGAGAGAAACTCTGTCTCTAAATAAATTTATTAATAAAAATAGATAGATAGATAGATAGATAGATAGATAGATAGATAGATAGACAGATAGGTAGTAGGTAGACAGACAGATAGATAGATAGATAGATAGATAGATAGATAGATAGATAGATAAGAAAAAGAAGGCCTGGATGTCTGAGTTCAAGCCCAGTGCCTTTAAACTTTGCTGCCACAAGTGAATCCCTTGGCCACTCTGAGCCTTAATCTAGTCATCTGTGGAACTGGATGAGTCAGCACCACTGTAAGACTAAATGTGGCCCAAACTGGGCACCAAAGAAGGGATAAGTAACTGACCAGCAAGAGAGTTCCAAACTGGAGCCACAGCCTTGAGTTCAAATTCCAGAACAGGCACTTGCTGCCTGTGAAACTCAAGCTAGTTGACTTCGCTGAACTGAGTCACTTTTCATGTCTGTGTGTAATATGCACATGTGTGTGCATGTTTTTGCATGAGTGTGGATGTGTGTGTGCACATGTGTGCATATGAAGGCCTGGAGCTTACACTGGGAATCATTTTCCATTACTCTTCCACTGTAGGCACTGAGGCAGGGTCTCTCAATCAAACCCAGAGCTCACCTATGTGGCTAATCTTGCTCTGGGGATCCTGTCTCCATCTTCTGAGACTGCCCCCAGCCTTTATAGCACTTACATGGGTTTATGGGGCCCTGAACTCCGGTCCTTAAGGTTGTATGGTGATTGCATGAACCGCTAAGCCATCCTCCCAGTCCCACTAGCTTCCCGTTTAAAAAAGAAAAGAAGGCCGGGCGGTGGTGGCGCACACCTGTAATCCCAGCACTCGGGAGGCAGAGGCAGGTGGATCTCTGTGAGTTCGAGGCCAGCCTGGGCTACCAAGTGAGTTCCAGGAAAGGTCCAAAAAGAAAAAAGAAAAAAGAAAAAGAAAAGAAAAGGAAGTTCAAACAGATCCAACAGGAAATTTTGACATTTCCCCCCCTTTCCCATAGAACACAGCAGCATTCAGTCAGTATAAACTGTTTCAGGGGCTGGGGATGTGGCTCAGTTGGTAGAGGGCTCATTCACCATATGCAAGGCTCTCTGAGTACTATCCTTAGTACAGCATAAACCCAGCATGGTGGTACACGTCTACCATTCCAGCGCTGGGGAGGTGGAGGCAGGAGGATCAGAAGTTTAGAGACATCCTTGGCTACATATCTAGTGTGAGGCCAGTGTGAGCTTCATGATGCCCTATCCAGAAACAAAACAATAAGTGAGCTTCACAACTTGAATTTGCTCTTTCCTTGGACCAGTGGTAGATGTGCAGGACCCTGGACTCCAGGGTCACAGGGTGGGGTGAGGGTGAGAAAATTTGAGCCACTTTCCACTTATGATGCCTCCAGTCTGCAGTGGGCTTTCAGGAAGGGATCTCATTGGAAATTGGGGATGTCTATATTTCAGGAGGGGAGAATTCCAGACATCAAGAACAGAATCGCTCAGTCACCGTGTCAGTCAGGTGACACCTGGGCAGATTTCTGCAGACTAACTCTAGCTCTTTCCATCTCCTGCCTCCCTGCACAGCCCAACAGTGGGGCCATGAGATGATAGCAACACCCTTTAGGGGACCACTGCATGTGAGGTGTTGTTTCTGTGAGCACAAGTGTATTCTCCAGTAGCAGCCCAGCTTTCCACGGAACTGACCAGACCTACAAACACATCCCCTCAGATTCACTTCCTTGTGGACCCTGCCCGGTGTCTCCACTCCCTGAATGGAGGAAAAACCAGTGTCCTTCCCCACCAATCCCACATTCCACTTTGAAACACACAGAAGTAGAAGCCCAAGCCTAGGGCCAATGCCTGTGAAGAGGACATAAGGCCAGTTAGTGCAGGGGAGTTGAGGGCCCAGAACTGTGCTGTACCCATCCTCCAGCCTTTCCCAGGGGGGCCCCACTACCACCAAATGATGGGAAACAGATCAACCATCAACAGACCTTCAGTCAAACCCCAGACACTGCAAAATTCAAGTCAAGAGCCAAGGCCCCTTTGCAACAGGACAGTTTAGAAGTTTCAGGCATCTTCCTCAAGCAAGAAACTCAACTGTTGGGGAAACAGTTCAGTCAAGCAGTGTGGAGACCTGGGTTCGGATCCCTAGCACCCACATAGAGAGCTGGGTGTGGCAGCTCTGTCCTGTAATCCTAGTGCTGGTGAGATGGGGGACAGAGACAGGTGAAACCCCAGAAGCTGGGGACAGCTAGCCTGGCCTATGTGATGAAGTTCCAGGCCAATGAAAGACCCTGCCTCAAACAAAAAGTGGGGTACACAGAAGGAACAGGACTGTGCTCTGACCTCAACACTGCACTCCAACACTGCACCATGCAGGTGCATACCTGCACCCCACACAAATGCATAATACATGCATACATACATGCATATGCACACATACCCCCACAAAGTACATATATACATGCATATGCATACATAGAAATGCACACATACACGCATACAAACACACAGATATAAAGGCATGTACACACACATGAAATTGAAGCAAAAACAAAAGGAGAGAGGTGGCATTACAGTGGACAAGACTCAGCCAGTGACCTCCCCACCAAGTGGCCAGTGGTGCCCACCCAGGAGCCTCCTTCTGTGCCTGGCACTTCCTTTTCCAGCTAGTCCTCCCTCTCCATGGGGTCAGCCTATGGTTGTCTCCAAAGGTGCCAAAAACAATGCCAAAAAATTAGTCTCAGTCAACGTGACCCTTGCCCTCAAGTGCTCCAGTTCTTCTGAGAATCTGAACTGGAGCCGGAGCTCTGTGCTGGATGGGGAGGGACTCCAGCGCACCCCCTCAAAACAGAGGTGACAGCAATATCACTTTCACTAAGAACCCAGCACACAGTAGGAAGTGTGAAAAAAGTCTTGGAAATCAGAGTTATTCATGTTCTCACCCAGAGGGAAGGGTTCAAGCCACTCTGATGATGGCAAGACCTCTGCTTTTAAGTTTTGGAAGGTGGGACCACAGCTTTGACCCTCTATCCCATCTTGTCCTAGGGGAGCAGATCAGTCCTTGGGCAGAGTCAGGGTCACTAGAGAATTCCCTGGAAAATAAAGAGCCACTCTGGAAACCACCAGAGAACATTAAAGACTCAAACTACATTTAGAGCCATCTCAATCTGGGGGCACGCATTCACTCTGTTGGGAGCTGCCATAGATAAGGAGTCTGTTCATTGAATTAGGCAGAAAAATGGAAAAACCCTGAAATTCATGCCTGAAAATATTCCATTTCTGAGCCAAGTCTGTTTGCTGTTAAAAGGGAGGGATGGCCTGGCTTCTCCATGAACAAAGGCAATTTGCCGAGACCCTGGATATGTTGGAGTGAAAGATGAAAGGGGAGACATATTTAGACATATGAGCTTGCCAGCCGGTCCCTGCAAAAATGTAGAGATTTGAGATCATTCAGTGAGCTAACACAGATTGAGAGGTTACAGCACACAATGAATGACATCATGTGGCCAGGTCTCGCCAGTAATATATGATGCGCCTGCTGATAACGCAATACCATCCCAGCTGTCGAGCCACAGAGTGAGGTGTCCACTTAAGACAGCCATGGGGCCCAGCTCCCCCAACCGCATGCTGCACACATCAGGGGTCAGCTTGCTAGGACTGTGAAGGAAACCTACCTGCAGTGGATGAGAAGCCCACTCATGCTCTGAAACTGTAGAGTTCTGTTGAGTTCATAGCTGGCAGGCTGCAAAGCTGGGCATGTCACAATCAGATGGAAGAAGGGTGAGCCTAGAACTCTGCAGGCATCTACATCTTTGGAGTATGCCATTGTTCAGTCTTGTGAAGAAGTGGAAAGGACCCAAAATGTATCTGTGTATGCTGGGAAACCAGTTCTGTCCCAGTGAGGGGACCAAAGGTGGACAGCTACCTGTGGTGACACTTGTCAGATCCCTCTGAACTGCACGCCACTGCACATGGCACTCAAAGCCAGCTTCTATGTGAAGGTGTGGGGACAGCAGAATGACAGGGGGAGACCCCTGGATGTGGAAATGGCTATGGGGCATCCAGCCTGGCAGACTTGGAAGATGGCTCCATGGAACCTGTTACTACCTGTCCACAAAAGCAGACACAGCTGGATAACACAGCCTAATTACTTTCCAAAGACTGCCCCTGCAGATACCGCGAATGCATCCACTAATGTATGAATTTGGAAGACAAGCTTCCATGGGTGATTTAGAGGGTGACATAATTCAGTCCATAGTAATCAAATACAGAACATATCTTCGTAGGAGCAAGGCTATTTACTAGACTAAGAAAGTTTGCTCTTACCAGTCCAATCCAATGGATGGTTGCTGCTCAGATTACTCTGAAAGTCCCAGTACTGGTCTGTTCTTCACAGCATTTATTTCAAAATAAGATCAGCCAGTGCATTGCATTTGCTTTCTGTTCTGTTAGTTCCTTTTTTGTTTGCTTGTTTGTTTGTGGTTTTGGTTTTTCCAGACAGAGTTTCTCTGCATAGCCCTAGATGTCCTAGAACTTGATCTGTGAACCAGGCTGGCCTCGAACTCTCAGAGATCTGCCTCTGTCTCCCGAGTACTGGGATTAAAGGCTTGAGCCACCACACCCGGCTCCTATTAGTTTAACAGCTCTTCTGTCTTTGTTCCAATGAGGCCAACATTTTGAAGAGGAAGATGAAGCATTTGGCAAGTTGCTCCTCAATTTGTGTCCATTCACACAAAATGTCTTTGACAAGGACATCACACAGGACAGACTGACACTCCCCACTCTCAGCTATGTCCCATCAGGAGCATGTGACATTGACTGGTTCCAGTTCCAGTGACCCTAACTTTGAACACTAAACTGGAAAGGGTTTACCTCTGTGGAGTCACTAGGCTGGGGAGGGTCCCTCTGTGGAGTCACTAGGCTGGGGAGGGTCCCTCTGTGGAGTCACTAGGCTGGGGAGGGTCCCTCTGTGGAGTCACTAGGCTGGGGAGGGTCCCTCTGTGGAGTCACTAGGCTGGGGAGGGTCCCTCTGTGGAGTCACTAGGCTGGGGAGGGTCCCTCTGTGGAGTCACTAGGCTGGGGAGGGTCCCTCTGTGGAGTCACTAGGCTGGGGAGGGTCCCTCTGTGGAGTCACTAGGCTGGGGAGGGTCCCTCTGTGGAGTCACTAGGCTGGGGAGGGTCCCTCTGTGGAGTCACTAGGCTGGGGAGGGTCCCTCTGTGGAGTCACTAGGCTGGGGAGGGTCCCTCTGTGGAGTCACTAGGCTGGGGAGGGTCCCTCTGTGGAGTCACTAGGCTGGGGAGGGTCCCTCTGTGGAGTCACTAGGCTGGGGAGGGTCCCTCTGTGGAGTCACTAGGCTGGGGAGGGTCCCTCTGTGGAGTCACTAGGCTGGGGAGGGTCCCTCTGTGGAGTCACTAGGCTGGGGAGGGTCCCTCTGTGGAGTCACTAGGCTGGGGAGGGTCCCTCTGTGGAGTCACTAGGCTGGGGAGGGTCCCTCTGTGGAGTCACTAGGCTGGGGAGGGTCCCTCTGTGGAGTCACTAGGCTGGGGAGGGTCCCTCTGTGGAGTCACTAGGCTGGGGAGGGTCCCTCTGTGGAGTCACTAGGCTGGGGAGGGTCCCTCTGTGGAGTCACTAGGCTGGGGAGGGTCCCTCTGTGGAGTCACTAGGCTGGGGAGGGTCCCTCTGTGGAGTCACTAGGCTGGGGAGGGTCCCTCTGTGGAGTCACTAGGCTGGGGAGGGTCCCTCTGTGGAGTCACTAGGCTGGGGAGGGTCCCTCTGTGGAGTCACTAGGCTGGGGAGGGTCCCTCTGTGGAGTCACTAGGCTGGGGAGGGTCCCTCTGTGGAGTCACTAGGCTGGGGAGGGTCCCTCTGAGGAGTCACCGTCCTTCCCTTGGGATTTGGTGAGTCAATGGTGGCAAGGTGTTGTGGGACCATTTAAAGACTTTACTCCTGGGAGCTGGAGAACTTGCGTGGGTAGAGTGATTGCCGCACAAGCATGAAGATGTCAGTTCAGATCCCCAGCACCCTCCTAAAAGCCAGCCGTGACAGTATGTGTCTGCAACCCCAGTGCTGGGGGACAGAGACAGATGGATCCCAGGAGACTCACTGGCTAGCCAGATAGCCAAAACATGAGCTCTATGTTCAGTGAGAGACCCCGTCTCACAAAACAAGGTGGGGAGTGATAAATAAAGGCACCCCACATCAACTTCTGACCTCTACATGCCCACCCTCAACACACATGTATACACATTCAGACACCACAGGCACACAGAAAGTGAGTAAAAAACAACAACAAAAAAAACCCCTCCTTTCCCTTTCCCAGGAGAGTTCACCATCGATGGCTGTGATTCTAGCCTGAATCGCTCTGCTGGCTACTAATGTGGTTTTCTAACTCAGCCATTCAACATCCATTCACTGCCACCCCAGTGCACAGAAGAGGCTCTCTCCCCCACAATTTGTGCATGTACCCCATCTGTTCATGCACCTGTGTAGGTCTTGTGGGATCTTGTTTTAAGGACTCAGTTCAGAATCCCCAGTCTGCGCTATGGGCATGGGGTTCCTTCAAGATAACCACATGTCTGTCCTCTGATCCACCCCAAAATGAGAAGTTCTCATCTCTCACTGGTGGACTTCAGAGAGTCAGAGAGCATTTTCAAAGGACACACAACAGTCACACATCTTACGTTTCAGGAGGGGATAAAAATCTGATCGCTCCTCACAGGTTTCAGGGAGACTATGGTCTCCCCCAAGCACAAGGAAACTCTAGAGCAGGGACTCGAATGGACCTCTATCCTGACCCTGTCACAGTCTCAGCTGAGGTCCAAACTTGAACATGATGGAGACATTGGCGTCATTTCAGCCGCTGAACCAGGCCTCCCCTCTTCAGCCCAACTAGGGTTAGCTTGACTGAACGGAAGTGCACCAAGGAGCTAGTGACTCATGTGGCTTCTGGTATGTCTCTGAGGGTGACTCCAGGGGAGACTGGCAGGTGAGCTGGTGGGTTGTGTGGAGAAGGGCTGTCCCTAGTATGGGCAGCACTATCCAGACAGAACAGTGAAGCACTCTCCTGGCGGGGAACTTCCTCATCTTCCACCTGTGGCCAAAATCTGGCGGGAACTTGCAGAACATCACCAGGGGACCTGGAGAAAACAGCAGACCAGAGACTGATGGGACCCATCCTGTTCTGAGGGTTGAAACATGAAGGGAGGAATCCAGGTCCCCAACACTAGGCCTCCTGGAGCCTGGCAAGAGACCACAATGCTCTTCCAGGTAATAAGGACTCAACATCCCTGCAATGACCACTCCACTGGGAATTTGGTACATCACGGCAGAGCAGATGGCTCATAAGAGAGTCAATTTATAAGGACTGAAGTGCAAATGGGTAGAACGTGGGTGCTCCAGGGTGCCTCAGGGGCACACACTTTGCAGTGCCCACCTTCTCTCCCTATGAACACATGCTCAGAGCAGGACTCACATCCAGGTCCGGAGCTGCTGTCACCGGGAGACATAGGAAGGCGTGAGTAACGCTGCCTTGTTCAACCTGTGTCTCAATGTCTCTGTCTCAGACTAGCACACAGCCACCTGAGGATGGCATTAGGAATTCACAGCCCTGTGCTTGGGTCAGCAGGGAGGGGGCTGCTGCTGGTGGTTCCCAGCCTATAGAGATGGCACCCCATTGAGATGGCACCCAGCCGCAGAGGGCCAGAGTGAGGGTCAGTCCACGCCCTGCCCTGCCTGGTAGGAGAGAATTCCCACAGAGGCCGGCCCATTGTCTGCAAGCTCTTATCTGCCAAGGCAGACATCCCTTTCACAGACATCTGCCACCTCTTGCCCCGACTGGTCTTGGGTTTCCACTAGAGGCAAAGGCTGGAGTTGGAATAAGGGGCCACAGCCAAAGAGGACAGCTCTGTTTGCACACGGCATGCCAGGCATCGCTCCCACGGGCTCGGGTGTCTGGATGTACAGGTGGCAGGAGGGCTGAGCCTCTGCTCCTGGGGCTACAGCACCTCCCCTTGCTCTGTTGTCCACCTCTCTTTCCTCTCCTCTTCCCTCTTTTTTGGCTTCTTTCTCTTCACGTGTGTATCTTCACGTGTGGGGAGAGCACGCCTGTGTCTGTGTGCGCGGGAGCCTGCAGAGGCTGGAGGTCATTGGGTGTCTCTTTAAGACCTCTTCCACATTCACCAAGACCTGCATTTTCTTTATTATTGGTGTGAGAGAGAGATGGGGTGGGGTGCCGCATGGTGCATGTGGAGGTCAGAAGACACTTGGGAGTCACTTCTCTCCTCCTGCTGTGGGCTCTGGGGATGGAACTCGGGCCACCAGGCTAGTTTGGCTTTGGCCTGCTGAGCCCTCTTGCTGGCCCTCTGCCTTACTTGTTGAGAATCTCACTGAACTTGGAGCTCACTGATCTGTCTAGGCTGCTTGGCCATTGAGTCCCAGGGATCTGCCTGTCTCCCCTCCCCAGACTGGGACAGCTTTTTACTTGAGTGATGGGGGTCCAAACTCTAGGCCTCATGCTCTGGTAGCAAACACTGAGCCGCCTCCTGGGCCCCATTTCTCTTCCTCCTTCTTTTCCACTCCCTCTTCTCCATCCATCTCCCTCTCCCTCTGCTTTTCCATCCCTCCCTCCCTCCTCTTTTAGGTATCTGGGCACCTGTGGATTCTAACTATTAGTAAGAACTACCTTTGGTTCACAGGTAGCTCACAGTTCAGAGATGAAGCAGGCAAGGCCATGACGGAATGTGACCCGGCTCAGGGCTGTGGAGCCTGTAGAGGGTCACCCACCCTGGTCAGCCTGGTCAGCTTCCTAAAGGAAGTGACATACTCCTAGCTTCTTGGAAAAGACCTTGTGATCAGTGTTGCCTACTGGACAGTAATGGACAAGCACCATGGGAGGGTGGATGGAGACCATTGCAGATGGAAGGTGTGGGGAAGAGGCTGAGAGGTCCCACAGGGCCAGAGCAGTGGCTGAGCCTGGAGGAGGGTCAGGCCGAGCTTGTCACGGCTCCAGCTGGTGCGTCATGCTGCTTTCTCACCTGAGTTTCAATGTCCCTGTCTCACAGTGGTAGCAATGGCGACAAGCACACGGCTGAGGCCTCAGTCACTCTGCACCTGCTGATGGGTAGGGAGAGCATCGTTTCCCAGATCATCCTGGAAAGAAAGGCTTCCTTGTGACATGGCTCCTAGATTGCCTCCATGAAGGTGGTGAGGCAAGCTGCTAGCAAGAACCAGGGAAAGGCAACATGGGCTTGTGGGTGGATGGACAGACAAGCAGACAGAGGAAGGGCGGAAGGGGTGGCACTAACTCATGGTCCTCCTTCCTGATTGGACTGCTAGGCCTTCCTGCTAGGCCACTCACAGCAGGCGGGGGGAGGAGGGGACAGAGAGAACAGTACAAACCTGGACACAGGCACACAGTGTGGCAGCTGGAGGTGGGGAGGGTGTTGAGAAAAGGCGTCACAGAGAGCGCTGTACTGGAGAATGATGGCTGAGGGCCGGGGACCTTGCCAACAACTGGCAAGCATCAGCCAGACCTCCCCTCTACAGCTTCCCAGGGACCTCTTCTGAGCTCTGATCCAACCCATGAGAGAAGATAAAGAAAACATCAGGTGAGGTGTGGGCACAGGGGCACCCCAGGACCATCCTGAGCATTCTACAGTTCTGGATACAATGGGCCTGACAGCCAAAGCCTGCCATTGAAAAACAGCTTCTAACACGAAGGATAAAGACCAAAACAACAAACAGAAAAACAACTGTGGGGTCTCAGAGGCATTTTAGAGAAAAAGAAAAGTCTAGCCCTGGGTCCCATCCTCAGCCTGGCATACACCAGGTATGGTGGCGTGTCTATAATCCCAACATCCAAAGGTAGAGGAAAGAAAAGTCATCTTTGGCTATCTAAGGAGTGTGAGGCCAGCCTGACTACAGGAGACCCTAGCCTCTAAGGGCATTTAACTCTCTCTCTCTCTCTCTCTCTCTCTCTCTCTCTCTCTCTCTCTCTCTCTCACACACACACACACACACACACACACACACACACACTTTAAAAACAGATTTTTTTTTTTAAAAAGAAAGAAAGAAAGAAAGAAAGAAAGAAAGAAAGTGGTAGCACCATGCCTCTGAACATCCATGGGTTGTCTCTTACCCAAAGCCAGAGTAAGAGCAGATGAGACCCCTTCCAGCACCTGAAGTCTCAAACCCATGCTGCATAGCCATACTTCGTCCAGAAGCTACTGCAATGTGGGCTCTACCCATGGGGGACAATACCAAGACAGAGGAGCTGAGCACGAAGCTGCAGAAGACCCTGGGGGTAGAGCAGCATACTAAACAAGAAGCCACTGGTTCGGGTGACGGTGTGCGACTCAGCCATCCTCCGGGTGAGCTGAGGATAGCAGACGGGCTGCCAGTCTTTACTGGGCTTGTTTTGTTTTCCATGCTGACCATGCTCTAGGTCTTCTTCCTCCAGCTGCTCTGCCCGTGGGGAGCACTCCTCCCTCCTGCTCATCAGGGGAGCACTCTGCAGGTGATTTGCCACTCCCAGCCCTGCACCCCCACTTCACCAGGAAAGCCCTGTGGATGCCAGAAACTCTCTGTAGCCTTGAGGCCAAGCTCAGCACCACAGGGCAAGCCTCCTGCCTGGTTCCTGCTATGTCCTCACAGCTCTTTGACCCTCCATGTGCCCTTGGCCTCCCAGTGCTCTAGTGTTAAAAAGAGGGACCACCCTCACCAGGCCATCTGTGTCCTGATGCCCCCGAGCCATAGAGCTCTGAGCCCCAGGGAGTGAACAGCACCACTGGCGAACTTTCATGTAGAATCAGCAGAGGGATGCTGCCCTGAGCATTCTGGTCTTCAAAAGGTGCTGGCCCCGTCTGGGGGATGGTCAGCTTTGGCTCTGGGACTGTCCTCAGAGGTGAAAGTTCTGTCTGTATCTAGCTCCTTCTATGACCTGCCAAACCCTCAAGGCTACTGTCCACAGGGCCCCTCACATTAATGGTCCAGAGCTTAGTGCTGTGTGGATCACCAAACAGAACTAGCTGTGTGTGGTGACACATGCCTTTAATCCCAGGACTCAGGAGGCAGAAGCAGGAGGATCTATGTGAGTTGCAAGCTAGCCTAGTCTACGAAGTGAGTTCCAGGACAGCCAGCACTACACAGAGAAATCCTGTCTCAAAAAACAGAAAGGAAAAGAGAAAAGAAACCAAACTAAGATGGCTGGTCTCTGAGCAGTGAGTTACAGCCATGCCTATGGGTGGAAATTCAGCCCTCTGGGCTAGGGGTGGGAAGCCCTTACGTCCTGAGAGTTTTCCCTACCCAGCCAGCCCTATCTGGAGGGCTGGCAGGGGCAACTGACAAAGCAGGCACCTTCAGGCCCCTTGAACGCTGATGGAAGCAAGAAAAACGCAGCCAGACAAGAGGATTCCCCAGAAAGACCCCTGAGGGGGTCAAGTGATGGCGGGACTCTTGCTGCCTACTGGCCATTAAGCTCAAGCAAGGAAGATGACCTAAAAGGTACGCATGCCTGGCCTGGTGTGCATCACTGTAGATAATCCACTAACTAAAATACAGAACTAAACAGCTTGATAAACAGGCAACTCAGGGCTCGGGGATGGCTCAGGGGTTAAGAAGGCTTGCTGCTCCTATAGAGGACATGAGTTCCGTTCCCAGCGCCAACATTGGGCAGCTCACAACTGCCTGTAACTCTAGTTCCAGGGCATCCCATGCCCCCTTCTGGCCTCTGTTGGCACCAGCACTCACATAGATATACTCACACACACAGGCAGGCACACATTAAAAATAAAACAAAAATAAGACCAGGCCTAGTGATGCATGCCTTTAATTCTACCACTTGGGAGGCAGAAGCTGATAAATCTTTGTGAGTTCAAAGCCAGCCTTGTCTACACAAGCAAAATCCTTGGATCCAGAATGCAGAGCTAGCTCATAAGTTGATACAAGCAAACTTCTCATTGCTGCTTCCCCAAAACACATTTCTGAAGACAATTTTCCAGGAAAATGCAAGTCTAGCCAGGGCTACATAGTGAGGGCCTATCTCAAAATAAATAAAACATATAAAGCAAGCTCTGCATAGACCATGTCCCTGGAGGCTCTCAGTTCCTATGAGAGTCACAAAGCCCTTGGAGATGACAAGGCATGGGTCCACCCATCTTCTATCTTTAGAACCTGGCACACCCCAAGAAGTGCATCTAGGGGCCCCTTCCAGCTAATCCATGCCCACATATGCTGTAAGTATTAGAATGGGCTGCCCCCATGATGATAAGTTTCATGTGTTAACTTGCCAGAGCCACAGGGTGCTCAGGGACCCAGTCACATTATAGGTGTCTCTTTGAGGGTTCTGGGATGTGATTTATATTCATACTTGGAGATTTTGAGTAGAGAGTCTACTCCCACACCCCGTGTGTATGTGTGTGTGTGTGTGTGTGTGTGTGTGTGTGTGTGTGTGTGTGTGAGTGAGAGAGAGAGAGAGAGAGAGAGAGAGAGAGAGAGAGAGAGAGAGACCCAATGAGTCCATTAATGTTTCTTACAGGAATAATGGGTTCTTCAAGGAAGCCTGGATCACCTACCAGCTCCTAAACCCCTGATAGCTCCCTCCTGCCCGTGTGCTAAAGTTCAGACTCCTAGGCAAACACCAAAGCCCTCACAATTTGGATACAACCTGCCTTGGCATTGTACATCTTCCCTGCCTCCTCCATGTATGCAGTATTAGGATCAGCATACCCAGGCCCTAGGGAGCAGATGAATCCACTGGAGAACTGGTTGGCTGGGTTTCTGAGCCTCAACTTTGGAGTCAAAGCCAGGGGACAGGGTGGCCAGGACTCTGCCCAGATGACCAGCATCCCCAGGGGAAATCTGAGATGTCCTGCTTGTGGCACATATCCTGAACTAGTCCACCAGTTTTTAGGCTCCAGGGCCTGGCTTACCCTGCATATTTGACCAGGAGCACCAGTCCTTACTCATCTGCCTCTCAGAACCCCACCCCTAGTCCTCTCTTTCCCTCGATGTGTAAGCGTCCCTGGCACCCTGCCTGCTGCCTTTGTACAGCCTAAGACTCCATCCATATGGTAGCCATTCACCCACATTGATTTTCCTCTGCATTCGGTATGGAGACACTGTGGGCATGGACCATCCCAGCCTCCCAATGCAGTGGGCTGAGGCTGCACAGGGACCAGCACATGCTGTTTATTGCCAATAGGGAAAGATCCCCCCACGGCTGCTGGCAGCAGGAGGCCCCCCAAGCCCTCCCTGACACCAGCACCCAGCTGCCTGCAGGGATCCCTGGCAGGCGCGGCTGGCTTAAAAAGGAAGCACACAGTTTCGAAGCTCAGGCCGCTTTATTTTTAGAACCTGTGACTCATGCCCAGGACCAGCACTGGAGGCCAGGCAGGGAAGAGGCCTGCAGCCTGGGGCCCAAACAGGGCTGAGATTCCAGGCTGCGACTTCCTACCAGTGCTGAGGTCAGTAACATCCACACTGGCCTTGATGATGGCCGCTAAGACAGGCCAGAGGAAACCCTGCACACCCTGCCTCCATGCCCACAGTGGCTGCCACAGCTCCGACGGCTCCCTACTTCTCTACCACCTGATTTTCTTCTCTTGTTGTTCTTTGTGACTTTTACAAACAAGATCGCTGGGCCAGAAAGAGGCTTCAGCCAGTAAAGGCACCTGCCGCTAAGCCGGAAGACCTGAGTTCAATCCCTAGGACCTATGAGATAGAAGGAGAGAATCAGCTCCAACAAGTTGTTCTCTGATCTACACACACACACACACACACACACACACATGCACTAAATAAAAATGTAATAAATAGGATTTTTTATATTGTCTCCTCTAGCTACAGTTTAAGTGTGCCCCCTAAGGGTTCATGTACTTGGTCCCCAATGTGAAAAGGTTGGCATATTGTGGAACCTTTAAGAGGAGGGCCCAGTGGGAAAGTATTAGGTCATTGGGAGCCCCCCTCCCCTCTGATGAGATTAACGATTTCCCAAAGGAGCCCAGTTTGTTCCCAAGAGAAGCTGTTGTCAAAACATGAGGCTGGCTCCTCCCCTCTGGTCAGTTTCTGCTTACTGTGGGGTCTCCGTGCCCCCCATCCCACCCAAACCATGGCAGTGTGACCTTTATGACGCTCTCACAAGAGCCAAGCAGATGCAGTACTGTGCTCTGGGACTTCAGGAGTTGTTCACTAAACAAACTTTTTTTCTTCAGAAAGTCTCCAGCCTCAGGTATTTCCTTATAATCACTGAAGGGAGGCTAGGATGTTGTACATATGGTTTGTCTATATTGAGTTGGGTCTGCCTACATGACCAAAATATGATATTGTCATTTGAAATCACATTTGCTTGCTTTTATTCTATTTTACAAGAAAAGTCATCCAGCCAGCTATAAACAGTTTTCCTTCCCAATGTCCCCACCTCACTTCTTATTTCTTCATTTTTTTTCCTGGGTGGCGCCATTCCATGAAAGCAAGCAAAGCTGAACAGCAGCGTTCATTTGCTTCTGCCTCCTATGTGTGGCAGCCATGTGACCAGTCACCTCACCCTCCTGTCGTCATGCCATCTCTACCATGATCATTGTACCATCTCACTGTGAGCCAAATAAACTTTCCCTTCCTTAAGCTCCTTTTGTTGAGCACTGTGTCACAGCAAGAAAAGTCATCAGGAAATTGGTTCCAGGAGTGGGGTCACTGCTGTGATAAACCCGGCATAAGGTTCGTGGCCTTTTGAAACTGCGTTGCAACAGATATGAGGGAGAAATTGGAGCTTTGAGCTACAAAAGCCCTAGAATGCTACAGCAGGACTTAATCAGCCAGACTGATGGGACCTCAGAAGACCAGAATGCCAAGGGAAATGCAAACACTGTTGGTTCAGCTGTGAGGTTTAAGAGGGAGCAAGGACTCTGTCAGGAACTGGATGAGGGGTCATTGGTCTGATACTCCAGCTGCATTCTTCCCATGTCCTGAAAATGTGTCAGGTTTAATTAAAAAGTAATGCACTAACTAGTTTAGTGGAAGAAATCTCTAGACAGGCTAGCATTCAGGCTGTGGTACGGTTACTACTCACCGCTCTCATCCAGGTATACAGGGAAAGGGCTACAAGTAAACCAGAAAGATGGGAAAACACAGATTGGTGAGGAAAAGATTGTGGCTACAGTTCAGATTATAGACAAGACAGTCTGGAAAGCAACCGTGATAAAGAGAAATGTTACACTCTAGTTGGAACTTCATTTGAGCTGCCAACCAGCTCCCAAATAAAGACCCAGAGACTTATTATTAGTTATGAATGCTTGGCTTTAGCTTAGGCTTGCCCCACTTAATTTAACCTGTTTAACTTAATTTAACCAGTTTCTATTCATCTACATTCTGCCTTGGGCTTTTCACCTTTCTTTCTTTCTGTATGTCCTGCTTTCCTGCTTCCTCAGTGTCTGGCTGGCTGGTCCCTGGCATCTCCCTGGAGCCTCTTTTTCTTTCTTCCCCAAGACTAAATTCCTCCTCCTCCTTACTCTTCCTGCTCACCTACACCTCCTCCCTCACTATTGTCTGGTCAGCTTTTTCTTACACCAATTAGATGCCTTAGGCAGGCAAGGTAAAAACAGCAGCACATCTTTACATAGTTAAACAAATATTCTGCAACATCGCATGCTGCAGCAGGACAGTGGGAAAGGTGTCCTGAGGGTAAGACTCCAACCTGTGGAAATGCAAATACACTGGAAGAAAAAAAGAGACTGCACTGAGAAAGGCAATGGTGGGCTCCTGCCTAAAACCCCAAGAGACACATTTCCCAAGAATTGCCACACAAAGGCCAGCAGGGGCCAGGCTCCATCCAAGATAGCAGAGGAACCTAGCAGCAGCATCCACATGTCACTGTCTTGTAGGAACAGAAGATATTAGATTGAAGAGGTCATAGAGTCTTGCACCATAGTTCCAGAGAGTCACTATGCAAGGCAATGTGTGGCAAGGTTGGAACCCTTGAGACGAGGCCCCAAGAGGCCGCCGCATGAAGCCATGAAGGTGAAGCCTGTTTTGATGGAGATCCCAGAATGTTGTAGATGCTAAGGCTTTGGGATATCTGCTAAAGAAAGCTGCAGGTGTGGAGCTGAACTGCCTAAGAGAGAGGCTGTGTATGATGGAGGATGGAGGGAGGGTGTATTCAAGTCTTTTGAGGCCCGATGGTTCCAATATGAGTTCCATTTGCGGGACATGAAGCAGCAGGAGTTGTTTCTTTGCCCCAATGAGCTTCAGTATTGCTTTTGTCTCATCTTCCTTCTGTTCTTCAATCCTTCCTTTTCAGGGTGGGAATGGTTACCACTGTGTGCTAGAAATATGTACCTTGGTTTTGGGTATCATAGGGCTAAGAAGGAAGACATGGCTGGGCCTTGGTGGCACACGCCTGTAATCCCAGCACTCTGGAGGCAGAGGCAGGTGGATCTCTGTGAGTTCAAGGCCAGCCTGGGCTACAGAGTGAGTTCCAGGACAGGCTCCAAAGCTACAGAGAAACCTTGTCTCGAAAAACCAAAAAAAAAAAAAAAAAAAAAAAAAGAATGAAGACATGGCCCTCAGTCTCAGAAGAGACTTGGTACTTAAACTTTGACATGTTGGAACTGTTAAAGATCACCTGTTAAAGAGGGTGGGACATTTGAAGTTGGACTATTGCGTTTTGCATTATGAGATGCTCGTGAACCTATGGGGACAGTGAGATGGAGGTATGGTTTAAAGTGATACATTTGAGTATCAAGTTGATAAGGAGTAGACTTAGGATAATTAATCTTGATTGTAAACTTGACAAAATCTAGAACAACCATGGAAACAACCCTCCGGCCATGTCTGTGACGGTGTGTCTAGATTAGGTTAATTGAAATGGGAATGTGGACAGCACCATCCCATAGGAAGGGTCCTGGATTTTATTTTCAGTTTTTCGGCACAGGGCTTCTTTATGTAGTCATGGCTGTCCTGGAACTTGCTTTGATGACCAGGCTAGCCTTGAACTCACAGAGATCTGCCTATCTCTGTCTCCCAAACACTGAGATTAAAGGATGTGCCATTATGCCTGGCTCCTGGATTTTATTAAAAGAAGAAAGTGAGCTGAGCTCAGTGCCAGCATTCATGCCAGCTGGACATTCCTCCCTTCAGAAACAATGGGGCAGCTGCCTCAGCTTCCCTGCCCTGGTGGGCTGTACCCTTGGAATACCTTCCTTCCTTCGTTCCTTCGTTCCTTCGTTCCTTCGTTCCTTCCTTCCTTCCTCCCTCCCTCCCTCCCTCCCTCCCTCCCTCCCTCCCTTCCTTTCTTCCTTCCTCCCTCCCTCCCTCCCTTCCTTTCTTCCTTCCTCCCTCCCTCCCTCCCTTCCTTTCTTCCTTCCTCCCTCCCTCCCTCCCTCCCTTCCTTTCTTCCTTCCTTCCTTTCCTCCTCCTTCCCTCCCCCCCTCTCCCCTCCTTCCTTAAGTTGTTTATCAGATATTTTGCCCAACAATGAGCAAGGGGGCCAGGCAGCATCCTGCCCTTCTGCACTTTCACGTGACTCCAGGAGTCCTGCTGGTAAGCTTTGCAGTATGTTCTCTTCTTCATTTTTGTCCTTCAAAAAGCCAGCATTTCAGGGCTAGTGAGATGACTCAGGGTAAGGGTGCTTCAGCCAAACTTCACAAACTGAGTTCAAATCCCAGGACCCACATGATAGGAGGAGAGACCTGGCTCCCACAGTTCTCTGATTTACACACACACACACACACACACACACACACACACACACACACAGAGAGAGAGAGAGAGAGAGAGAGAGAGAGAGACAGACAGACAGACAGACAGAGAGACAGACACAGAGAGGGAAATGTTTTTTAAATAAATTTTTGTTTGTTTTGAGAGAGGGTCTCACTATGTAGCCCTGACTAGGCTGGACCTCACTAGGTAGACCAGACTGACCTCAAACTGATAGATCCACTTGCCTCTGCCTCACAAATTCCAGAATTAAAAGTGCATATACCACCACCCCATCTCAATTTTTTGTTTTGTTTTGTTTTTCTAGACTGGTTTCTAGATAAAACAGATCAGGCTGGCCTCAACCTCATGGAGATCTGCCTGCTTCTGCCTCCCAAGTGCTGGGATCAAAGGCATGTGCCGCCGCCACCGCCGCCACCACCTGACTCAATTTTTTTTCAATGTGGTATATTTGGGTACAATTGTTAATTCAACCACTTTTTTTTAGACAGATCTCTCTCTCTCTCTCTCTCTCTCTGAAGACCAGGCTGGCCTTGAACTCACAGAGATTCACTTACCTCTTCCTCTCAAGTGCTGCAATGAAAAGGAATGTATTATTATGCCCAGCTCAACCACTTTTTTAATGTATTGTTTATTTATTTTTATTTTTGAGGCAGGGTCACACTGGTTGGGACTCACTATGTAGATCTGGCTGGCCTCAAACTCACATCAATCCTCTTGCTTCTGCCTCCTGAGTGCTGATATTACAGGCATGTACCACCACCTTGGCTCTTCATTCCTTTTTGTATGTGAACATAAGCTTGGAAGGCTATGACTTCTTCTTCACAAACTGCATTGGCTGTCTCTCATGAGATACTGTCACCTGAGATCCTTCTCTGGGAGTGCTCCTCTCTGTGTTCCTGTGACACACTGTGTACCAGCCTCTACCACTGTGAGGGTCTGTAGTGTACATTATATTAGTAAACTATGTGTTGTTTAAGTTCATTGAAAAGTTCCCCCATTTCAGATCCATGTTTGTCTTAGAGTGTCTTCCAAGATTTAGGGATGGGCTGTCCCCAACCAACTCTGTGACCTGTAGAGACACGAACAGCAAAATGACCCAAAAGTAAAGACTCTGAGCCCTTGAGAGCAGATGGAAGGTGTCGGTGGTAATTTGAATGTAATTGGCCCCCCAAAGCTCCTAGAGAATGGCACTACTGGGAGGTGTGACTTTGTTGGAGTAGGTGTTGCCTTGTTGGAGGAAGTGTGTCTCTTTGGAGGCAGGCTTTGAAGTCTCATATATGCTCAAGCCACACCCAGTATTGCAGACCACTTCCTGTTGCCTGTGGGTCAAGATGTAAGAACCCTCAGTTCCTTCTCTAGACCATGTCTGCTTGAATGTCACCATGTCCCAGCATGATGACAATGTACTGAACCTTTGAGCTGTAAGCCACCCTTTATAAGAATTGCCATGGTTTCTCTTCACAGCAATAGAAGCCCTAACTAAGACAACAGCCATTCCTGAGAGGAGAGCTGGAAGGTGGCCATTCCCCACAGAGGTTACTGGTGTTTATCCCAGCCCTGTGGTGGGAAGGAGAGGCTGGAAGTCCAGCCATGGACAGAAATTTCTGTCCTGAACTCCAGCTGATGCCTCAGCTTCCCAAGTCTGATCTGATGACCTCCTCTATCTGCTGCTTTTTGTCACTGGAGCCTTACCTGAGGGGAGCTACTGTGCTGGGACTCTCCAGAGCGAACTCCAGAGGGCGGCCTTGATGGACTTCCCGTCAGCAGTGCCTGATCTGACGTTTGCCCCAAGCCCTCCTTCCCTCTCTTAAGAAACTTTCCAAACGGAAACTATGGCTACCATAGACCATTCTTCAAACACAACCGTCCATCATAAACTAATATGCAAATTGCAAACATCCTGCTAATTGTTCTGATAATCAGATGAAAACTCACTAAAAGAAGCATATTTTTTTTTATTTCAGTGTGTCCAAAACTGCCACCATTTTCCTGCAAAGCCCACACGAAGCCATTTCTGATATGCTATGACAGTCTTCAATACCCAGCCTTTGAGTTCACACTCACCGTGCAACAAAATACACTGACCACATTTTTAGTGGTCCATAGTTACATGCACGAACAAGGACCACTTTCTGTTTCCAGGACTCTTGGCCCACTGTCTGTGACTCGCAGACCCAAGCAAGCTGTGGGCCAGTGCTGTGCTGAGTCCAAGCAAGCTGTGGGCTGGGTGCACTTGGTGACTCTGTTGGGTTGATGACTCCACCTGTTCATCTGCCAGTCGGCTCAGAGCACCACAGGTGGGAGGCTTAAGCTGCAGGCTGCATTTCCTCACCTGCTGGAGGCTGGAAGTCCACGGGTGGAAGTGTCACAGGCTGGCTTCTCCCAAGGCCTCTCTCCTGGGCTGGCAGATAGCATGTGACAGGCTGTGTCCTAATGTCTCTTTTCTTTCTCTGGAGACACCAGTCTCTTGAAGTTAGGGACCATGTGACCTCAATTACCTTCATCATCTCATTCAAGATCCTGCCTCCAAATTCAGGTGCTGAGCCTATGAGAGATGAGGAGTCCAACATACAGATTTCGAGAAATACTGTATGTCCAGTAACAAAATCCCCCCACAGACTTGCTGCTGTTTTCAACCATTCACCACCCTGTGTGGCTACTGCCTGTATCAGGGACTGCCAGTCATGAGCAGAGGGGCACGTCTGTCTCATCTGGGAACTTTCTGACTGGGACTTTTTTTTTGGGGGGGGGGCCTCTGGTTTTTGTTTTTTCATTTTGAAACAAGGTCTTAATAGCCCAGGCTAGACTGAATTCACTATGTAGCTGAGGATGACCTTGAGCTTCTGATCTTCCTGCCTTTCCCTCACAAGCATGTGCCACAATGCCCAGCTCACTGAGACATTCTTGAGGAGCCCCAAGAAACCGTGGTAAGCCAAGGAAGGTGCCAGCTTTTGATGTATCTGCCATGCTAATGTTCAGATAAAGACAAAGCCTGTGCCCAAGACACAGAGACACCCAAGAACCCAAACCAGTCTCCCAAAAGGCCAAAACTGAATTGAGTGGCTCAGACCAGTGGCAGAGGCCAAGAGGGTCATGTGCTGATTGTCCTCTTCCGACTTCAGACATAATGGGAGTGGCTACCTCACGCTCCTCCAGTAACTTCTCAGCCACAATGGACTGATCTGGAACTGTGAGCCAAGCCCTTAAGTCGCTTTTGTCCTGTTATTTATCACAGCAACTATCAGGAGGCTGAGACACTACAACATCCTTCTGGACGATGAGATGCAAAACTCAGGGCGCTTGAGGGCACCACTTTCCATCTCTATTGTACTGACTTCTTGCACAGGGAAGTCACGTAAAATCCCTGGAGTAGCTGCAGCCTTCTTGCAGCCATGAAACCCTAAATCTGTGCTAAAGAGGGCAGAACAGAAGTCAGTCCAAGTTGCAGAACTTCCACACAGCAGCCTCGAGAACCAAGCACAGACATCTTGCTCCGTGGTCTGGCTCAAGGAGAGCACAGAGGAATACTGACCACCACTGACCTGGGGAGTCACCTGAGGTCGGCAGACCCCCATCTCCTGCTGTCTTCTCACAGCGCTGGGTCTCACACACAGGCGATGCATGTATTCACATGTGTGCGAACTGTGAACTCTCCTGTCCAATGCTACCCAGGCTTACCAGAGTGAGAGACTCAGTTTTAAAACCAACACGGTCTCATGAAAGCTGTATCACCAACCCCATGGGTTGTGACAAACCAAGGTGGGAAACTGAGGACCCGATGGGTGAGGAGTTGTCAGGGCCAAGGACATCTGGTTTTGGATTCCATCTCACGAGGCCATTTGAAGCACATCCCTGAGGTCTGCTCTGGGAAACTGAGGCAGCTCTCTGCCTGCATCCAGTGACTGGTTAGGACAGCAGAGCTTCCTGACAGCACTGGCCTTGGGGGTAATGGTCACGGTTGTCCCTGTGGCCTCCCGGACACAATCCTGATTCAGCCCAGCCTCTTATAAAGAATTAGCAGTAGGGAAAGACCAGACATTTCTTGGGGCACACACTGCTGGGGGGGGGGGCAGAACCTGGTGATAATGGCTGCTTTGACAGCCAACGTGGGCAGACACCCTCCAATGAGGACAGTCCTCACCAGTCTAAGCAGGTTCTGAACCTGTCTTTTCTTCTGCGTTCTGGTTTTGCACAGTGTGTAGGACATCAGGATGTATACCTGCCTGGCTGGTAAAGAGCTGGGGAGGTTAACCCAAGCTAAAGGACTCATGGAGGCAGCAGAGGAAAGGTGGGGGTGGGTGGGAGGTGGGGGGTAAAAGTGTCCTGCATGAAGGCGTCTGTAGCACCCAATGGACAGGTGGGTGGCCCACCCACAGAGGGATAATATGGTCACAGTATGAAAACCTCCTGGGTTGGTCTCCACTGGACCTCCTCGCTTACTCTTCCTTGGGTTTGCCAGGATGAGGCCGGGCCAGCCTGTAGTCCATATAGGTCCCCAGACAGGACCACAGGATGAAACGCACCAGGAGGATGACCACCAGGAGCACCATGAGTGGGTCAGGGCCAGCAGCATCCCCAAGCCAGGAGGCCATGCTGAGGAGGGAGGCCACCACACGGGGTGGAGCAGCAGCCACCTCTCTGGAGCCTGAGCTCAGTTCTGCCTGCCGGTGGCCCCTTCTGAGGGACAGACCCGTGCAGTCCACAACCAGCCCTTCCCACCACACAGGGCCTCCCCGCCTGTGAGGGGACAGTTGGGGCTACAGGCGGCCTCCTTGGTCAAGAGGCCCGTGCACCATTCATGGGGAGCTAAGCACTCCGTGCACCGACAATGGCAGCATTGTCAGAGGCCCTGGCGGCGGGAGGCCTGCGGGAGCCCGCCTCCCGCGCTGTCCCCTCGGCCCCTGCCCGCCAGGCTGACGTAATCCCCAAACATCTCCGGCGGCGGCAGCTGCAGGGCGAAGCGGCCGCCTCCTCGGGGCCTTTCCGGCTGCCGCAGACAATCGGGCTCTTTCTCTCCCCAATTAGCTATCACTTCTGGAGGCCGGCGCGGTCCGAGGCTGGGCGGGCTGTGCAGCAGCAGCAGCAGCAGCAGGCCCGCACCGAGCGGGGGCCCCGAGGCTTCCAGGGAGGCCCGGCCCAGCAGGGAGGGCGGCAGGGAGACTGTGCAATTGAAAAGAGGAGAGAGGCACAGAGAGGGGGAACAGTCGGCTGGAGCCCAGAGGTGACCCCAGACATGGCTCAATTAGCACACAGGCTGTGCGTAGAGTCCCCAAGGCCGCTCCAGCCTGTGGCAGCATGGGGGTGGTCAACACAGACCGCCCTCAAAAGGGTCTGGAACCTGGGGGGGGGGGGCGGTAATCTCCCTCCTCCAGAGCAGCCACTGGAGGTGGGCCGAACACCACCTCCTCCAGCCCCACAGAGGTTTATGAGAAGGAACCGCTACAGTCTCCCCGCAACCCCCTGCCCCGACACCGCCGCCCACACAAGGCTGCGGGCTGATGAGCCTGGGACGGGCCTGGGACTCACTGAGTAACAGTGGAGAAGATGCTTGCTCCCTTAGACTTCAGGCTCCTTGCTGGGAAATGAGGTTAGAGGCCCCTAATCTGAAAGACAAAGAGAGTGTACTTAAATGGGCTCAGCACCCCAGGACAGACTCCCTGGAGACACACCTCCAGAATTTTCCAGAAAAACAGCACCTGCCTGATTATGTCTGTCTGCCATACACACATGCTCATACATGCCCCCCCCACACACACACACAAGGACTCTGTCCCCTGGTCCACTCTGGCCCCTCTCAGCCAAGGTCTCCTGGGGTGAAAGACTGCTGGCTTGCCGTCTCCTACCCCTAATACCAGCCTGGTGTCCCACAAAGCAGGGCCTCACCTGCAGCAGGGAGCACTGTGGGAGAAAGGAGGGTAAGAGTACCCGGCCACAGGGTCCTGGTCTTCCAACCTAAGTTGTCTCACCAGGAACCAACCCAACAGGCCTGGAGGGATGCAAGGGGACCCTTCCACACTGAGAGCGTCTGTAGCCCATCACTTGTCATCTCTCACTGAACTCTCCTCTATGACAATATGAGTATTCACCCTGTACAAGCCCTTCCAGAAGGTTCCAAATAATGACAAACACAAAGGATGGGCAGACAGCACACCTTAGGGCAAGAAGTGGAGAATGAGGATGGTGCCAATTTGTGGATTTCATACCACTAACTCGAAGTGTGCCAGATGCACGGATGTTACCTGTGTCCACACTCCACCTCTCACTCGGCAGCTGGTGCATCCCTGGACTGACCGAGGTTTCTGCAGTTCAGGGGTGTCTTGCAGGTCACCTAGCAGGCATTCTCAGGACAATACTCTTGGAACAAGATCTGGGTTTATTTTTCTCACTCCAAATGTAACAAGTACCTAGAAATTCGGAGTCAGGCCCAAGCAGAAGTCACACGGAGCATGTGCTTGTCAAGGGTTTCTGGAAGGTCCTGAAAGGTCCTGCTTGCTCACTTGCTAAAGAAACCCAAGTGAATGTGGGGGAGGGTCTCCAGATGTCCATCACCATGCCTCTTGGGAAGGGAGGAAGCCAGGGGCTAAGCTCAGCCAGCGATACACTCACCTGAGAGGCCACATCTCCGGGTGAGGTTGGCTTTCTTGGAAGTGGGAGCTGTCTGCCCTGAGCATGGCCACCAGCTCGGGCCCACCAGACTGATGGAGCCAAGGTGGCCTTGAACAAAACTCTGTGTTTGTCAAGCACACTGTCAGATAGGCAAAGTCAATATTGTCCCAGGTCACATGGCACCTAGGGGAGACTCTGGAGTCAAGGAGGCTTGACCTTTCCTGCTCATTTGCCTCTGGAAGTCAGCAAGCACAGGGTCTGAGTGTCCTTCAAGGGAGGAAGTGTGTGGCTCTCCTTCTCTGGACACACCAAGCTGCTCCTAAGAGACGAGGTCTGTGGGGGTGCTGGGCCTGAGGATGGACGAGGCACAGGAAAAACCAAGAAATCGATGGAGACAGACACCAGGGTGCTCCCACTGTGGCGAAAGGGTCACCTACAACTGTCAGCAATGATGTACATGGTCTGTGCTATTCCTGGTCCTTCAAGGGCCTCCCCAGCCTAATTACTGGAGCTGAGGTGCTCCAATGTGTCTGCCCTAATGTACTGGGCAGACATATACCAAACCTTGACCATACAATGGAAGAGCCCTGGGTCCCCCGGACTAACTAAAGGGTACAGAGTCACTAGAACAGCCCCAAGTTGAGAAAACGGGCCTGTGCCCAAAGTCAATCCTCTTTATGGCTCCCCCACCCCCACCTTCCTGCTTCCTGGATTTCTTACCTTCTTGGACCATGACATCCTGAACCACCTGCTGTAGGCCACAGACCAAGGCAACATGGCAAACCCAGAGGCACCAATAGTGTGTGCTGTGACACTCAGAGCTCTTCCATGGAGGCTCTTGTCCTTTGTCACAGAGGTCAGATTAGGAGACTCTGGTTCCCTTCAAGTCTTGAAGGATCCATGGCACCTTCCTACACCTATGTTCAAGCATTGAAATGACAAGGGACAGGTTTTTGTTCATGGTTCCCTGGTGTTTGCCAGGTGAAAACCCGGGCTGTTGGGGCAGGGCTGGGGTAAAAAGCTGGGGGGTGGGAGCTCTGGCTCATTCCAGCGGAAGCCTGGTCCCCACTGGGGGCCTGTTGTCCCTACCAGTGACAGTGCTGGGAAGGGGCTCAGGGACCCGCTCAAGTGTCTACTCAGAGCCCTCAGCAAGCAGATCTGTGTCCACATGTCACTTCCTCACTCAAAAAATGCGTAGTCGCCACTCCTGACAGCAAGCGATGCTGGCACTGGACACGCTTCTCAGGGGATGCCCACCTGGGCATCATTAAGGTCCCACTGGACTGTCTGGGCTTGACCTCATGACTGAGGGCATAGTCAAGGCCCATACCTGCTTCTGATTGGTTTATATTGCTTTGGGGGGAGGGGGCAGGTCATGTGAGTGGGTGCATGCATACGCCTGCGTGCGCGCGCGTGTGTGTGTGTGTGTGTGTGTGTGTGTGTGTGTGTGTGTCAGCCTCAAGTGTTGTTCCTCAGACACCAGCCACTTTTTCTCTTTCCTTCCTTCCTTCCTTCCTTCCTTCCTTCCTTCCTTCCTTCCTCCTTCCTTCCTTCCTTCCTTCCTTCTTTTTTTCTTCCTTCCTTCTTTTTTTCTTCCTTCCTTCCTTCCTTCCTTCCTTCCTTCCTCCTTCCTTCCTTCCTTCCTTCCTTCCTTCCTTCCTTCCTTCCTTCTTTCTTTCTTTCTTTCTTTCTTTCTTTCTTTCTTTCTTTCTTTCTTTCTTTCTTTCTTTTCTTTCACTGACCTGGAGCTCATGTAGGCTGGGCTGGGCAGCAAGCCTGATGATCTGCCTGTCTCCACCTCCCCAGTGCTGGGGTCACAAGAGTATGTCACCATAGAGGTTCTAGGGGTGGAACTTGGGTCCTCACACCTGTGTGGCCAGCTCTTTACGAACTCTCCCCAGCCCAGTGTTCCTTTTCCTTTTCCTCCTGATACTCACGACCTCTGAACTCTCGAACGGTTCTGTATCAGATCTCTCACAGGTCCCCTGGTGCCATATGGGCGGGGGTCTCTAGGGCAAGTTAAAGGAAGCTTTAACGTTTCATTAGACCAGATTCTGCCAAAACTGTGTAGCCTCTAGACCGGGCTAAGAGCAAGACTTATCAGCCTTAGTAACAATTGTTACCTTTATTTCTTCTTCTTCTTCTTCTTCTTCTTCTTCTTCTTCTTCTTCTTCTTCTTCTTCTTCTTCTTCTCCTCCTCCTCCTCCTCCTCCTCCTCCTCCTCCTCTTCCTCCTCCTCTTCCTCCTCCTCTTCCTCCTTCTTCTTTTCCTCCTCCTCCATCTCCATCTTCTTTTCTTCATCTTCACCTTTTTTTGATTTTTTTGGAGACAGGGTTTCTCTGCTCACTCTGTGAACCAGGCTGGCCTCGACCTCACAGAGATTCTCCTGCCTCTGCCTCCTGAGTGCTGGGATTAAAGGCCTGTGCCACAATGCCTGACACTTTTATTTCTTCTTAACATTTATTTTTATACTATAGTCATGGGTGTTTTCCCTGCATTATGTCTGTGCATCGTGTGTGGACAGTGCCCACAGAGGCCAGAAGAGGGTGTTGGATCTCCTGAAAGTGGAGTTACAGACAGTTGTGAGTCACCATGTGGGTACTGGGAATTGAACCTGGGTCCTCTGCAAGAGCAGCCAAAGCTCTTAATGGCTGAGCTGTCTTCCCAGTCCCTAACTGTTTCTTTTACCTTTTCACAAAAATCAGACACTCATGGGGTTGGGGATTTAGCTCAGTGGTAGATGGTAGAGCGTTTGCCTAGCAAGCACAGGGCCCTGGGTTCGGTCCTCAGCTCTGGAAAAAAAAATCAGACACTCATGCTGACAGAGAATGAGAGAGCAAGAATGAGAGAGAGAGAAAGAACACAAACCTTGCAGAAGTATGTGGATTACAAAAGAATAAATTGTCAACTACTTCTGCCAAGATGGAGTCCCAAACAGTAAGGAACCCTCAGAATAAATGGAAACCTTGGGGGAGACTCTTGAAGAAAGTCTGTGGTCAGCCCACGTCTTCCCTGAGAATCTCACCCTTCAGATTCCAGCCACAATAGGGCCTGGTAGTGCATGTGCATGCCTATAAAACAAGGACTAAGGAGGTAGAGGCAGGTTGTAAATTCAGGGCCAACATGAGCTACAGTATCAAACAGGACCCAGTATCAAAAAACCAAAGGATATGGCTGAGTGGCTAAGGCACTCTGGGGCAGGAGGTGCAGTGTAGGGTCGGTGTGGCGGTGTGCATGCAATTCCAACAAGGAAGGCAAACCATTAGCCCTGCAGAATGCTGAGCTCAGTTTGACTGAAAGACCGGCCTCATTGAATAGATAGAGGAGAGACAGAAGATGATCCTCCTCGACATGAACTTTATAGGAGCACACATGCAAACACACACAAATGGAGGCAGGGACAGGCATGGTAGCAGCACACGTCTATAAAGTCAGCAGCGGAGAGGCTGAGGCAAGAGAATCAGGAGTTCAAGACCAGCCTAGGCTACCTAGTAAGTTGGCAGCCTGGGCTACATGAGACCCTGCCTTGCAAAAAGAAAAAGAAAAAGAAAAAGAAAAAGAAAAAAAAAAAAAGCCCCTGTCAACAGAACGTGCTTTTCAAAGAGGATTGCCCCTCAATGCTTGAGACCCCCAGACAGGCAAAAATAAATCTTTCTTCCTGCACCACAAAGGCAGATTAACACTGCCGCGCCGCTGCTGGCGGGGACAAGTGGGGAGGTGGAGGGCTGGGTCAGCGAGGGGCTTGTGTCCCAAGGAGGGGCAGCCCTCTGAAAAGGCCGCTGCAGGCAGAGCCTGAGGAGGCCGTCTTGCAGCCAGTGAAAGCCAGTGTGTAAGTCTGCCTGATGATCAAACAGCCTGCAGGCCGCCGTCAGCCCAGAATGAAATTCCAAATAAATTAGCCATGTCCCAGAAGCCAGCACAACACCAGATTAGGGCGTGCAAAGGAGCGTAATTTATTCAGCCTCTCTTGTCAGAATTCTTAACGGCCTCCCTTGGTATTTCTTGTCTCAGCTGACAGTCCCGGGGTGGGAAGGGACGGTGAACTCCACGTGGAACTCTACACCAAGGGTGCTAATGGATCAATTGCACCTAAGTGTAGATGAAGTCACGTTTTTTTTAGGGACATTTCTGCAGAGGGTGGACACCATCCCTAAGGGGAGGCAAGCTGTCGGAAAGTCTAGGGACATGTGTGGCTCTCTCATGCCTTAGGATCTGGGCAGTGGGAACCTGGAGGAGTGCCAACCACTCTTAAGGGTTAGGAGGAGCACCCCCACCAGTTCTGCTGGAGGTGGCAGGTTTGGGGTGGTCACCTGCCTGCACCTTGAGAGGCAGTAAGGAAGTGAGAAGGGGCCTAATGGCCCCAGGCAAGTGCTAGCAGTCTGGGGCTGGGACTCATTAACACATTCAATCCTGAAACAATACCTGTTTTTATCAATGAACCCAGACCAGCTTGCACGTGCAGACAGAAAAGGCTCAGAGAGGCAGAGTGCCTGGTGCCTCTAGAGGAGATGCCTTTGAAGGCTCAGGGCCTCCTTGGTCCCCTCCCTCTCTCCTCCCTCCTCCTCCTCTTCCTCCTTTGAAGGCTCCAGGTCTCATTTCACTCCTTCAGCCCCTGCTTCCCCCACACTCCTTCCCTCCCTCTCGTCCTCTTCTGCCTTCTCAACTATTATGGTATGTACCTGCTTTACCCAAAGGCCTTCAGTGAGGGTGAAGAAAGCGTCCCCAGAGAGGTGATAGAGGAGAGAGAATCATGATTGCTCTGCAAAAGACAAAACCAAGAAGCCAAAGGAGACGGGCCACCACTGAGATGAACCGTCAGGTCGCTGTCGCTGAAAGACCTTGGATATAAGGGTTTCTAGAAACACTGAAATGAGGATAGAGAGCTCGGGAGAGTGACTCCTGTCACACCTCAGCAGCATCCTCACCTCAGCTACCCTCAGGGACTTCGGGTGTCTGCATTGCCAGGGGTGACATGCTCACTTAGTAGAGACAAGGGTCTCTCTGACTGTCATGGAAGATGAACTAGGAACCACACCAGGAAGCTGCTCTTGCCTCTCCCTGAAGCTACACCGCTTTTGAGATGCAACATGTCTCTGTGCCTCAGCACTGGCTGACCCCAAAGCCACTCAGCCTCTTTCTACCCAAGGCTAAGGCCAACATCACTTCCTGCCACTCTGACAGCCTGACCCCAGCTCCTGGGTCAGATCAGAAAGGTCAGTACCCTTTGGACAGTCTCCTGCTCAGGCGCCAGGCCTGGCTCATGAGCTGAGGGCTGGGGCTGCAGTGGGTATGCAGGGGCCAAGAAAGAGGGTCAGTAGAGGATTCAGGCTGTCCCACCCCAGCCTACTTTCTCTCTCTCTCTCTCTCTCTCTCTCTCTCTCTCTCTCTCTCTCTCTCTCTCTCACACACACACACACACACACACACACACACACAAACGCACACACACACACTTGCATTCACACACATGTACACTTGTGCACACACATGCACACACATGCAGAACATGCAGACTTCACACATTCATATGACTTAGCTAGCCTGAATGACACATATCCCACTGGAGGTCAATCCAGAAGGCTCAGAATGGACACTGCTTTCAAAATAAACATGCTAGTCCCATGTGCTTGCCTGTACTGAGTTAAAGCCTGAGTACAGTCTCCAAGACAGCAGCGCCCTTACAATGCCATGTGTCAAGGCTAGAGAGATGGTTCAGTGGATAAAGTGCTTGCTATACAAGGACCTGAAGTCCATCCCAGCACCCCTGTGAAAGCCGGGTACAGTGGTGTGTAACTGCGACCCCAGGACTGGGCAGGTTGAGACAGGAAAATTCCTGGGGTTCCCTGGCCAATCAGTCTAGCTGAAACAATGAGTTCTAGGCCAATGAGAGATCCTGTCTCAAAAAACAAGATGGAGCTGGGTGTGATGATGCACATCTTTAATCCCAGCACTTGGGAGCCAGAGGCAGGGGGAATCTCTGTGAGTTCAAAGCCAGCCTGTGGGTTCCAGGACAGCCAAGGTTACACACATTGAGACCCTGTTTCAAACAAAACGAACAAACAAAATTTTTTAACAAAAAAATAAGGTAAAGAATGATTGAGGAAGACACCCACATTAACCTCTGGCCACCCCATGCACACACACAGCACACATAAACACAGAACACACAAGCATACACCACACACACATGAACACACATACCTCCACACAAAGCACACACATATACACATGTGTGCACATATACACCGGCACATATATGAACACACACACACACACACACACACACACACACACACACACACGCCACACATGCATACATATGCCTTATATCACATTCTCAGTTCCCAGAACTCAGAATCAGAGATAGGAAAATGGCAGTGAAGGTCCCCGGAGCCTCTGAGGTCTGCACCTGCTACATCCCCAGAGCTGGTGGGGGGAGCTGGAGGTGTCCTCAGCACTGGGCTGGTAGGACAGGGTCCCTGCCACCAGGTTTCTCTTTAGATGTGGTGGATGAGTACCAAAGAAGCAGAGACTTGAGGCCGGAGTAGAGCAGGTAGTGAGACACAAGGAGGAGAACTACCTCACCAAGTCCCTTCTGTGACGGCAGTCACCACCCTGCTCTCTAGCCAGCCTCTCCCAGAATGGGCTCTGACAGCTGAAGCCTCCAGAGCTACCCAAAAGCCAAGACCTTAGTTCCCATGCCCTCCTCTCTCCCACTGTGACTGGCCAGCCACACCAGGCCCTGTCCCCAGTGGGCCATCCTCTTCTTAACAAGCCACCTGGTAAGATGGTCTTTATGTTTTGTTTTGAAATAGGGTCTAATGTAACCCAGGCTAGCTTCACACTCTTTACATAGCTAAAGATGGCTTTGAACTCCTGACCCTCTCAACTCTACTCTGTGAATACTGGAATTACAGGCATGTACCACCATTCCAGTTTATACAGTCCTGGGATTTTAACTCCAGGTCTTCGTGCATGCCAGGTGGGCACTCTACAAACTGAGTTCTTTCTTGAGCCCACAGTGGGGTGATTTCAGTTCAGCAGGTTCCCAAGTCTCCGGGCCAGCACCAAGTGTATCTCACTATCCCCTGCTCTGGATCCAACCCATCAGAGGTCCTACACAGACCACAAAACAGCAAATCCAAGTGGCAGGAAACACGTGCCTGGCTCTGCCAGGTGGGGGGCTCCAGTTCATTTACCTGTCCTATAGCTATTTGCTGAACAGCTGAACAGGTACTGTGTACCACCCACCACACACAGGAATTCTTAAGCTTCCCAAGTCCCCCAGGAGGTATGACACATGCACCCAGTACCTTGAGGCACCTCATCAGATCAGGTATTGTCAGACGACCTGCATTCTCTGAGCTCCCCCCCCCCATGCTCTTCTGGGACCATGAGAGAGGCAACAGGAAATGTGATGGACCCTTGACAGGAAGGACACACGCAGACTGGAGGGCCGGGGAGCCCTCTGAAATTGTCATGTGCCCACAAGAGCCCGGCAGATATAGGAGGATCAGTGTGTGGGAGCAAGCTAGGATACACACTCTGGGATCAAGGGGTCACAGAGACCTCAGAGTCATAGTTGGAGTCCCATTCTGTCCCATTGAGCTATTCAGCCTTGCCAGTGCCCTCTAGGAACATGGTCTACAAACTGGAAAGCTCACAGCACTAGTGGTACAGGTATCCAGGGGGAACACACAGAGAAGTCTCATCTAGAAACCCCAGCTTCCAAAGAGTGGGCAGAACTCAGTGGTGGGGTCACTGTCTAGTTCTAGGAGCAGGGAGAAGTATCACTTGTCCCAGAGAGGCCCGAGGGCCACCATATACATTGGCATAGGCAGCTGGGCAGCCTTAGCCATAGCCGAACTAAAACCCTTCTGCTTGAAGCTGCTTGCATGAGGCATTTTGTTACAACGATGACAAAATGTGACCAACCCCAGGACGGAAACCACAGCCAAGTCCACACAGACCTGGCGTGAGCATCCCTGCTGGCTTACTCATAGCTGCTCATCTGGATACAACTTGATTGTCGGTTAGGCGGGAGATAAGAAATCAAGTTCTGGTCTACTCCTATTTGGGGCAGCCTGGAACAGGCACAAGGCTCATGTGATATTGAGCAATCAGCAAGCCCCGGCACACAGGCTGCAGGCATGGACAGTAAACACTTGGTGGAAGGTGACAGAAGCCAAGTGCAAGGCCACCTCTGCAGGGGACATTGATAGAATGTTCTAGAGCAGGTAAAGCCACAGGGACAGAACACAGGCTCTGCTGTGGGCAGAGCGTGGTAGCAAAGGGGCAGAGTCCCCAGGGAGCCCTGTAACCCAGTGTCACCCAGCCAGGCTTCCATCCTGGCCCATTTCAGTATCTACCTCCAAGTCCCTAAGGCTGTCCCCAGGGACACTGCACCCTTCACCTGTGTTCAGGAGGAAGGGATAAATTGGAGACTTTGTTCACAGAGGGGCACTGCTTCTG
>NC_050443.1:122920392-122937979 GCF_903995425.1 Onychomys torridus
TGCTGCTCCAAAGCTGGGATGGCCACCCCTTGGGAAGCCAGTTGGTCCTGATAGGCAGAGGAAACAGCTGGACAGATGAGGGCTGTCCATCCACTCCATGGTGGGGACCAGATATTCACCCATGCCTGACCTCCCTGAGGAATGCCCCCACAGCCTTGAGCCAATGGCTTCATCTGCCTAGACCTCAGTTTCCCCACCAGCTCAGAGTACTCCAAGGATCCAGATATGAGTGTAAGTAATGGAGACAGAGATGCCCACCTGTAGCCACACAAGGGTCTGCTCCCCTAGGGCAGGCCTCAGCTACAGCCCTGAGATCCCCCACAGTGACTCTCAGTTGACAGATGAGGATACCGAGACAAAGGAAGGTAAGCAATCTGTCCATCACCTCCAGTCCCCAAGAGGTTGAAGTACAAGTTGAAGTCTTGCTCCTAAAGACACAGCCTGCCTTGAATGGGTACTTGTCCTCTTCTGTGCTGGACATGGGGGGCAGGGGTCACTGGCCAGGGGCTGAAGGATGGCTGGTGACCAGTGAGTAAGGGAAAATAAAGGCGCACATAGCTGAGACTTTAGTACCCCAAGACCTCCTCAGTGAGACCCATTCCCTAGGAAATCTCAACAGCTCGGCTCAGCTGGCTATGACCCAGAAGAGCTCCGCTAAGTGTCCTTCAAAATGCTTACACTTAAGTCCTGACCCCTAGTGCCTCCAAAAATGATGGGATGCAGAGAAAATTTAATTTAATTTTGAGCCAAGGGTAGTGACATGTCTGTCATCCCAGTGCTTGGGAGGCAGAGGTGAGGGAGATGGTCATGAGTTTGAGGCCAGCCTGGGCTACATAGTGAGACCCTGTCTCAGAAATAAAGATTAGAGTGGATCCTTAACCTGATAGGATAGGTCCTTTATAAAAACGCAGATGCAGAGAAATCAGCCATGTGAGAAGGACACAAGGAAGTTGCCATCTGTGATCCAAAGAGAGAGACCTCAGGAGCTGGGCCAGTGACACTTCTGCCTTGAACCTCCAGTCTCTGGCATGTGGAACAATCTGTGTATCTATCAAAGCCACCAACTAGCCGGGCAGCAGTGGTGCACGCCTTTAATCCCAGCACTCGGGAGGCAGAGCCAGGTGGATCTCTGTGAGTTCCAGGCCAGCCTGGTCTACAGAGCGAGATCCAGGACAGGCACCAAAACTACACAGAGAAACCCTGTCTCGAAAAACAAAAACAAACAAACAAACAAAAAGCCACCAACTATGGGGCTCTGTTATAGCAGCCACTGGAAAAGATCTCAGGACAATGAGGGGAAGTCCTTTGTCAGAGTTGGCAGCAGAGGGGGCCTTGCCCAGCACCTCCAGCAGCCCCCAGGAACACAACACCCAGCCGGGGCCCAGGCTTCTGCAACAGGCAGAACCTCAAGACAGCAAGGAAGCCTCCCAGCTCACGGGACCTCGCCACACCGGCCAGGGCTCCTCATCCCATCCTCCCACTCTACATGCCGGGGACCTCGTGGGCAGGAGCACATGGCCAGTTGGGCTGGGCCTTCTGTAGTGGAGGGGCTTGAGCACTTCAGCTGGACTCTGAGCTGCCCTCCCAGCCACCACGCAGGATGACCTGTGCCCCAGACCTGTTTTGACTAAGCCCTGTGGACTGCAGCAATTGGCAAGATGTGGGAAAAGGAAGAGCCTGCCAAGGCCATAGCCTTATTACCCCTCCAAAAAACATGCTGAGAAGATGTTGAGTGTGGGGTCCTCCACAGCCCTGCTACACAGTCCTCTGAAGATGGAATGTCCCAGGTCCTCACAGCAGCCCCACAAGCTGGAGGTCAACCGTAACATGCAGATCAGGAAACAGGCTCAGAAGGCTGGAAGTTCACCATCAAACTCCCATTGATAAGATGTTGTGATGGAAGATACACACCCACCCCACCCCATACTTTCTCCTGGGAACCTACTGACCCCAGAATAAAACTCCGCTCCTTCCAGAGGGGCTATCACTCCCTAAGCCCTGCTTGGGCTGGGGCCACACACCTAAGGTATGGGGAGTGGGTAGATTCTTCTGATTGCCAGTTCTGGTCCCAAAACAGGGGCCAAAGGACAGAACATGGTCACCAGCATGACTGTAAGTACTCAGAGTTGGGGAAGGGCTCTGGAAGTGAATGGACAGGTTCCATGGCACTCAAAGCCCATATCTGAGTTGTGGGGCTCAGGCCCTTCCCTGTAGATTCAAATCTTACCTCCACTAGGTCCTTTGACCTTGTACAAGTTGCTAAGACGATTGGCTTCTTCAGCCATTAACTAGAGCTGCTGAGGTTCCCACACTGGGCTGGCTGCAACCCTTCTTAGAGGCTTCTCAGACCACTGTTCCCCAAATTTTTTTTGAAGATTTATTTAGGGGTTGGGGATTTAGCTCAGTGGTAGAGCACTTGCCTAGCAAGCACAAGGCCCTGGGTTCAATCCTCAGCTCAAAGATTTATTTATTTTATTATGTATACAGTGTTCTGTCTGCACGTATCCCTGCAGACCAGAAGAGGGCACCAGATCCCATTACAGATGGTTCTGAGCCACCATGTGGTTGCTGGGAATTGAACTCAGGACCTCTGGAAGAGCAGTCAGTTCTCTTAACCTCTGAGCCATCTCTCCAGCCCTGTTCCCCAAATTTGACCCAGAGCTCTACCCTCAAAAGTACCCCAAGGTTGTCTGGCTCACACGATGAGCCCTTGCAGGCCCTATGTTTTATGCTCATCTCTTCCACCAAAGGGGTACTGAGAGACCACCCAAGTGTTCCTGACCTGTAGACAAGAGGCTTTGCTAAATGCATTAGTCAAGGTGAGCTGAGTGTGTGTGTGTGTGTGTGTGTGTGTGTGTGTGTGTGTATGCATTTGAGTGTATGTATGTGTGTTTTGTGAGTGTTTGTATGGGGGTGTGTGAGGGTGTGTGAATATATGTGTGAGTGTTTGTGTGTGTGTGTGAGTGTGTGAGTGTATGCATTTGTGTAAGTATGTGAGTGTATAAGTGTATGCATTTGTATGAGTGTATGTGTGTCTGAGTATGTGTGTGTGTGTGTGTGTGTTTGTATGTGTGAGTGTGTGCACATGCACACACATGACTATGGAAGCCAGAGGTAAGTATCAGGTGTCTTCTTCACTTTCCATCTTAATTTATTTAGTGTATGTGTATGATTTGTAAGTGTGGGCGTGCACACGCCATGACATACATGTGGAGTCGGAGGACAACTCCTGGAGTCTACTCTCGCCTTCCCCCTTGTTGAGGCAGGGTTCTAGTGACAATTCCTGTGCTTCATACACCATGCCAGCTAGCCAACAAGCTCCAGGGCTCTCCTGCCTCTACCTCTCACTTTGTTGGAGTGTGGGATTACAGATGTGAGCTGCTGCATCTGTTTTATTTGTGGGTTCAGGGGTTCAGCTCTCCTTTGGGCTTAAGTGGCTAGTGTTTTCACCCCATGAGCCATTCCCCAGCACATCTCTATCTTTAGACAGGGTCTCACCATGCAGCCCAGACTAGCCTACAACTCTCAGAGATCAGCGTGTCTCTGCTTCCCAAGCACTGAGATTAAAGGCGTGTGCCACTGTCTTAGCCAGTGTTCTATTGCTGTGAAGAGACGCCGTGACCATAGCAACTCTTTTTTTTCTTTTTCTTTTTTCTTTTTTTTTTTTTTTTTTGAGCTGAGGATCAAACCCCGGGCCTTGCGCTTGCTAGGCAAGCACTCTATCACTGAGCTAAATCCCCAACCCCAGCAACTCTTATAAAGGAAAGCACTTAATTGGGGCTTGCTCACAGTTTCAGGGGTTCAGTCCATTGTCATCATGGAGGGAGGTATGGTGGCACACAGGCAGACATGGTGCTAGAGAATTCTACCATCTGGATCTGCAAGCAGCATGCAGAGAGAGACACTGGGCCTGGCTTGAGCATTTGAAATCCCAAACCCCGCCCCCAGTGACACACTTCCTCCAACAAGGCCACACCTCCTAATCCCTGCCAAGTAGGGCCTTTCCTTGATGACCAAGCACTCAAACATTGTGAGGCTATGGGGGCCATTCCTATCCAAACCATCAGTCACCTTATTCTTACTCTCAAAGGGTCCCTCACTGAATCTAGAACTCACTGATTCAGATAGACTGGCTACCCAGTGAGCCCCAGAGAAGCCTTCTGTGCTGGAATTACAAATGTACAGTGGGGTACTAGCTTTTTAAGTGAGTTATGGAATCCAAACTCAGAACCCCAAGAACCTTATCTACTGAACCATATTCCCTCCTAGCCCCAGTTAGGAATAAAAATTGACCACATGTAACTTTCTCATCATGAGAAAGAAGTCCAGGGACAGAAATTTCAAAAGAACTCAACAGGATACTAACTTCCTTCTAAGTTCCTGATTTACCACCCTTAGGATTTAGTGTAAGATGGCTGTAAGAGTCATCATATCCACCCCCGAAGCAGCTGAGAGGGGAGAGCATGTCTATTCCCTCCAAGGAACCTACGCTGCTTAGCTCTCACTGGTTAGAACTTAGGTGCATACATGATAATCGTGCTTCCCCGCATGGATGACAGTTTTCGACTCCACCATTACTCCTACCAGGATGGGTCCACCTTGCAGCTGGGAAAATGACACCACAAGCCAGAACCAGTGGGACTCACCCTGACCCACCTCAGTCTGCCAGGCTGTGCAATGGGTGTGTAGACCAGCTCTCAACATGACATCTTCCACGCTGTGCTCAGCCTCGGAGCATCACAGTTCACAAGGGCTGAGCCCTGTACCTTTCATACAGTGTGCCCGCACCCCACAGACCCTGACACTCTGGCAGCATCGAGCAACCCAGCCGGGGCTGCGGCTGTCCAGCTCCAGGCATTACCCCCTGCCACAGAGGAGTCTCTAGGACCCTCCTTGGAGCCTTTGGAAGTGATGAAACCCTGCTGTTCCCTGGCCGTGGACTGCTGGCCCCAAGACCTGTAAGAGAACAGATTTCTTTCTTGGCAGCTGGAGCCACCAAGGTTACAGCAACTTGTTACAGTGCTTGTTTTCTTAACAACAGAGAAACACTTTCACAGCCACTGGGCCCCCAAAGTCCAGGAAGGCAAAGCCTGAGTCTGACTCTGCTGGCATACTGGGAAGGCAAGACCCACCTCCCGCAACAGTGCTTCCCTCCTAGGAGCTGGAGTTCTTTGTTTTACTTTGATCTTGTTTTTGTTTTTTGAGATGGGGGTCTCTCTATGTAGTCCTGGCTGCTCTGGAATTCACTACCTAGACCAGGCTGGCCTCAAACTCACGGAGATCCACTTGATTCTGCCTCCTGAGTGCTGGGATTAAAGGCATGTACCACCATGCCCAGCTATTCTGGGAACTCTTCAAAGGCATTTGGAAGACATGCTTAGTACCAGACACCTGCAATCCCAGCGCTGAAGAAGTAGCGGTAGGAGGACCAGATGGTCAAGGTCATCCTTGCCATAAAGCAAGTTTAAGGCCAGCCTGAGCTACATGAGACCCTGCATAAAAAGAAAAAAAGCTGGTAAATTGGTTTGGGGGTACAGCACAGGTAAAGTGCTAATTTAGTATGCACAAAAGTCTGGGTTCCATCTCCAGCACGAAATAAACTCCAGTCTGTGGTTCACACCTGTCATCCAAGGATTTAAGAGGTGGGCTCAGGAGGATCCAGAGTTCAAGGCCATTCTCAACTACAGAGTATGTCAGAGGCCAGTCTGGGCTACATGAGACCCTGTCTTAATTAACTAATTAATTAATTAATAGGCACGTGAGTTCCCTAGCGTCTGCCTGCAACACAGCCAGGAACTCCTCATCCACCCACTTCCTGCCCCTGCCACCTGGGTAGGAGGGCAGGTGCTCCGTGTAGTTACAGAAGCCAGGGTGGGGAGCCAGACCCAGAGGCCTCAGTGAACCCCAGTGCCCTTCAGGACAGCCTAGCCAGCATGGAACAAAGCCGGCTCTCCCCAGGGGAGGAGGCTGTCACCTGGCAGAGGTGCCAGGCTGGTGAAAGGCCACCACCCCTCTCCTGGCACCGCCATCCGCTGCAAATGCCTGGCCAGAGTTGGTGCCAACAGCTTCCAAGGCTGTCACGTGCTGTGGCCACCGGCTGAAGGGCCTGCCCGCCCTCCTCGGGACACACCTTTGATTCGGAGGAATGTGTGTGTGTGCTTTTTATTTCTTGAAGGGGAAAAAGCTCTCTCGGCAGAATTCCTCCAGGGACCCTGGCTGCAGGCTGGTGGTGAGGAGTCCTGAGAAGGTCAAGCCTCCACAGGGACCCCAGCCCACCTTCCCACAGCGCTCCCTGATCCCACAAGTGCCCCCTGCTCTGCTCCCTTACTAGGGAAGGCTATAAGGGAGCGCCTTTTATGTCCACTATGGAGACTTCAGGTCCAGGAAACCAAGCAGCCCTCTCCTGAATGACCTTGAGCAAATCCAGGCCTTGCCTGAGCACTGAGCTGCAGTGCACTATCCTCGACTTCTGGTGTGTGCGCGTGTCAGGGATGATGTGAAATTGACTGGCACCACCATGGGCTTTGTGACAAGTGACAGACAGAGTGAGGCGCTTGGCCAATTAGGTGAGAGCCGAGCACTAACTTGCACAGTGGCAACTCTCAACAAGGAGGTCTAATAAACACCCATGCCTGATGGGTGCTGTTTTCTCACACATGGGGCAACATCCCAGGGGCCTGTCACCTGCTGCTACAACATGGTAGCTGCTCCAAGCTCCTCTCCCGCACCCCTCAAAGGCCACACTTCACGGGAGCTTTTCTCACTGGTGGGAGACCTTTCTCATCTGAGGGCCAGTGTGGAGCTCTCCTTCACCTTTTTGTTTCTGGTCTTTTCCTTCCTAGTCACAATGTGTGCATACGCGACTCTGGAAGAAGGTCAGTTTCTGGGCAGTGTAGGACCCAAGGTGCTCCTGAGCCAGAGGTCATGCACATTTCTTTAAGGTTCTGAAGTAGCTGCAGGAGGTTTGGTATCACTACACACAACCCCTTGGTGGCGCCAAGAATGTGAAGGCCCCAGACCCAGCCCTGTTCCCAGCCCTCCCAGCTGCAAGCAAATCAGGACATGAACCTGGATCCTGCTTGTCCTTCATGAGAGAGAGGCACTTTCTTCCTGACCCCCCAGCGCAGCTCACCTTCTCACAACACTTGAAGATCTCCTGCCTGAGCACCCTAAAGCAGCCAGAAACCTTCTCCCTCCTCTCAACTTGACCCCGTAACATTCAGAAGCCATCCATGATGAAGTCCCACGCTCAAGATGGGGCCCAGGCTCCCTGATCCCCTTCAAAGTGCTCCCAGACAACCTGCGTTTTTGGGTGAAGAAAGCCAGAATCAGAGAGGTTAGAAAGCTTGTTGAAGGCCACACAGCAGCTGGGCTGGACTCTACCCCAGGTCTGTCTGGCCCCCTTTACCCTTTCCCTTCAGCTGAACAGTAAAACCAGGGCAGATCCCCACGTGCCTCCCTATCCACTACACACATGTGCACCCTTCCGCCCATCCACAACAGAAACTGGGGCTAACTCTTCACAGTGCAAGAGGGACCCTGGGCACCCCCCCCCCCAGGACACAGTGCCATCAGAAGAGGCTTCCTAGCAGGTGAGAGGGCAGAAGAGGGACCAGTGGGACCATGACTAGGGAGCTGTGAGATGCTTTCCAAGCCATCTGGGTCCAGAAGGGAGGGGAGGGCTGGCTGAGCAGGACCTTTTAGGACCAAGCCAGGAAAGAGGTCTTTTATGTAGTATCTAGTGATGCCATAGAAGTTCTGAGCCCAGGGAAAGTGATAAAACATGCCTATCGCCGGGCGGTGGTGGCGCACGCCTTTAATCCCAGCACTCAGGAGGCAGAGTCAGGCAGATCTTTCTGAGTTTGAGGCCAGCCTGGTCTACCAAGTGAGTTCCAGGAAAGGCACAAAGCTACACATAGAAACCCTGTCTTGAAAAAAAACAAAAACAAAAATGCCTATTATTATTTTGAAACAGGGTTTCATGTAGCTCAGGCTAGCTTCAAATTCCCTATGTAGCTGAGGATGACCTTGAACTTCTGATCCTCCTAACACCACATCCCAAGAACTGAGATTACAGGTAGCACCACCATGTCTGGTTCATGTGGTGCCGGGGGATGAAACCTGGAGCTTTATGCACACTAAGCAAGGGCTCTACCAGCTGAGCTCCAGCCTCTGAAAGCTACCATTTGGAAGTGCCCACTAGGAGACACCTGCCCCAGGAGAGAAGACAGTAGAGAGAAAGAAATGATGGGAGGCAAGGTGGGTGCTCGGGGTAGGAGCAAGACAGTGAAAGACTTTGTATTCGGGGCTGTTAGCAGGACTGAGGGGGGACTAGAAGTCTGTGTATCCCAGGTGTGTGTGTATTGTTTTATTGCCTTATGATTTTACCAAAAAATGTTTCTGGAAGCCTGACAGAAAATTAGATAAATATAAAAATAAGAGCCAGGTTGGGGATTTAGCTCAATGGTAGAGTGCTTGCCTAGCAAGTGCAAGGCCCTGGGTTCGGTCCTCAGGGGGTGTGGGGGAAGAGCCTACTTGTGTGGGGTGTGGTGTCTCTAGTCTCAGCTACTTAAAAGGCCTGAGGCAGAAAGATGGCTTGAGCCTATGAGTTCTAGACCAGCCTGGACAATATAGTCACACACACACACACACACACACACACACACACACACACACACAGCTCCCATGACAGCTGACCCACCTGGCTCTGTGTCCAAGAAGCCAGTGTGAAAGGCTTCAGGCTGGCCAATAACCCTACTCTGACAGGAATTTTTAGTAGCTGAAAAATCACAGGAAGTGCTTGTGATGGTCAGACTACAGCATGAACTTGACTGGATTTGAAATTACCTAGGAGATGCACCTCCTCTTCATGTCTGTGAGTGTTTCCAGAGAAGAGGGAAGGGGGACGAATAATTCTGAATGTGGGCAGCAACATCCCATGTGCTGGAGTTCTAGACTGAATAAGGAGGCAGTCATCTCTCTGCTTCCTGATCTGCTGAGGTGTGAGCAAGCAGCCGTGTGCTTTCACCACCTCAGAGCCTCCCTGCTGCCATTCTTTCCTCACCATGATGGACTATAACACACACACACCCCAACTGTGAACCAAAAGTAGACCTCTCTTCACTGAAGTTGCTTCTCAGGCATTTGATGATAGTAGCAAGAAACACAACTAAGCAAGTTCCTGGGCCAGGCCCCTGGCCCCCAGACTCCCAGACCACCAGGTCCCCAGGCCCCCTAGCCCCCGGGCCCTGTGGCCCCCAGAACCCCAGGCCCCCAGGTCCCCAGGCCTCCAGACCCCCAGGTCCCCAGTCCCCAAGGCCCCCAGACCCCTTGGCCCCCTGGCCCTCAGGCTCCCTGGCCCCCTGGTCCCCAGGCCCAGCGAGGGTGTGAGGACCACAGCCCCAGAGGGATGCCTGTGTCATTGCCAGGGACCATACAGACATGAGGCTAGCAAGAATCGAGCTGCCACCCCATCTGGGGTGGACCCTGGAGGGGTGAAAAGAGGACAGCAGCCCAGGGTCACAGGCAGGCCAGACTTCCAAAAGGTAGAGGTAAGCATATACAGCAGAGCCTGAGGGAGCCCGTGGGCCACCACAAGAGCCCTGTCTCTGGCATCAGGGGAATTTGCACCACCCCTATGGCTCAGCCATGGCCCAATGGGTAGACGGAATCAAGATGCTGGACTGAGCTATCTTGAGCTAGAATTTGAAATGCCACACGTAGCAAACAGTTAATGATCAACTGGTCACCCCTGTCCAGAAGTCCTGGAAGTCACAAGGCTATAAAATGTGTAAAATGCCTGCCCCTGACCATGCCAGACATGACAACTTAGGGTGACGATTATTCCTTGGTTTCTCCTTTGAATAACTTTGCATTCGAATGCAGGCCATGAGATTTACTGTGGGAAGATCTTCCCACCACGAGCCACTGCACTGGAGGAGTTTCCCACGTACTCTGCTCCTCCTGGCCAAGACCTACTCTCCCTGTGGCCATCACCAAGAGGACATGTACCCTTCTCCAAGCTGCTAGTCTGGGAAAAGAGCAGAGTGTGTGTCTTGGAAGCAAGAGAAGAGTGTGGGGACCGGACAGGGTTCATCCCACGGCTGCCCCGCCTGACGGCACTGGCTACTGTAAGAGCTGCTGACTTCTGCCAATTTATATGCTAATTCCATAAATGATTCTTCCCACATTCAATCAAAGCTAAGGAATGTTCCAAAGGTCCGAACAGACTGTACCCATGAACAGACAGGGAAAGATGTGCAAAAGCTGCCATGGGAGCTCTAGGGGGTGTTCACACCTGCCTAATTTTAGGCTCACATGTTCCTTCAGCTTTTGGCATTGAGAGCCTGCAAGTGCCCATCTTGATCGTGAGATCCCATTTCCCTGTAACCTCTGAGAAAATGGAGTGCAGAACAGAATTGGGGTCAGCAAGGGAGAGATGGGGCGGGGGGATGCTTGGAGAGAGTGGTGGAAGAGGAAGAAAGGGGAAGAATTAATTTGGTTGATGAGTAGGTGGATAGGTAGATAGGAGGAGGCAGGAAGAAGAGAGGAAGGAGGAGAGAGAAAAAAACTACTTTGGCTGGTGAGTGGTGGGTGAATGGCTGGCTGGCTGGAGGGATAAATGGACATAGGAATAAATGGGTAAATGTTGATGGAGAGATGGTTGGTTGTTGGGGACATAGGATGAGTGTTGGATAGATGGATGTTGGAGAGATGGATGGGTGGACAGACAAACAAGTGTTAGATGAAGTTTGGGGAAATGGATGGATGGATGGATGGATGGATGGATGGATGGATGGATGGATGGATGGGTGTTGGATAGATGGATGGGGGAGAGGGGAAGATTGGTGGGTGGAGGGGAGGGAGGATAGCTGGGAGAGAGGCAGGTGGATAGGTAGGTAGAGAAAACTAGTAATCCTCCAGAAAGCTCATTGTCTCCTTAGAACTGGACAAGGGTCAAGGGACAAGGCCATGTCTCCCTTCAGCCTTGTGTTTGCCCTTGGAGCACTGTGCAGAGTTTTCTCCCAGGACAACTGTCCCTCCACATCCTGCATCCAAGTTTCACCTCCAGCTCATGCCCTCTGGTCCAAGGGCTCTGGTTTCAGACCTACCCATAGATAGCCATGTGCCTCATATGCTCATGTGCCTCCTCCATGCAGGACAGTGCAGAGGACAAGTGTACCAAGCAGGTGACAGCACCATCCTGAGTACTCTGGAGCTACTCCTGCATGATCAGAAGTGGATAGAGACCATGACAAAAGCGTAAGGGTGAATTATGTTGAGGCTCTCCAAGGGGAAGGAGTGACCCAGATAGGCACTGGGAAGTGGGTATCAGCTGAGACATCCAAGATGCGCAAGAAAGGCACATCAGGTCCAAAGAGAACATATGAGTTCCCAGTGGCAGCCAAGACAAATGATTTCATGCCCAATAGCTAGAAAGCAACTAATTCTTCCATATCCCCAGAGGTAACCAGTCTGAAAACAAGCCATGGCAGAGCCATGCTCCCTCCAGAGGAAGGATCCCACCACCTGCCTCTTCTGCCTCTGGTGACTGCCTGTGCTCCTTGGCTTATGATCACATCCCCAGTCTCTACCTGTGTCCTTCTCTTGCCCATGTCTTTTCTTCTGTCTCTTAGAGGACACTTGTCATTGGATCTCAGGCCAACAAAGGTGACACAGAATGTTGGCTTGAAATTCCTGTGTCATTCTGCTTTCTGTTATCAATAACACAGTAGCACAGGTTGAGTGAGTTGCAAAGACAGGTTTATTTGGGCTCATGGTTCTGATAAATGGCTAAGGGCTGCACCTGGCATTAACCCTCTTGTTGGTGGTGTCCCCAGATGGCACAGGGCATCCTATAGAGAGACATGGAGTGTGTGTGTATGTGTGTGTGTGTGTGTGTGTGTGTGTGTGTGTGTGTGTGTGTGTGTGTGTATGTCTGTGTCTGTCTGTCTTTGATAAAGCCATCAAAATTCTCTCTCAGGTCCTTACTCTGACCTCATCTGACCCTAACCACTCCCTGGAGGTTCCATAAAGCACCAGAGAGGATTAACTCCAGTTCTTGACACCACACAAAGGGAACCATGATCTCAGGGGATGGGCAAAAACCCAACATTGTGTTACCTTCATCACATGATGAAACAAGGTCATGATCATGGGTCTTGATGTCTTCTATTGGGGACAGGGTCTCACTAGGTACCCCAGGTTAGCCTTAACTCTCAATCCTTTGCCTCCACCTCTTGAGTGCTGGGATTATAGGGGTGTGTGACTTCAGGGTCATATCTTTTTTAGACCCCATCTGGCACAATATAAATGTCCAAGACACTGGCCTTGAGGCAGAAGCATACTACAGGACAGTGATAAGGCAGGACCACAGATGAAGGCATGTGGATGGTGAGTGATACATCCTCATGGTACCTAGGGCTACCATTGGCAGAAGTCCATGACTGGGTCTGAACCAGGGACATGATCCACTGGCATAGAAAACTAGAGAGGGCAAGAGAAGAGAGGAAGGGATGTGACTGAGGGGTGTCTCAGACCAAAGGGCTCAGGTAGGGAAGGGAGAGGTCTAGCTGCAACAAGCCCTACAGGATAGGGCATGGAAGGGAGCTGTAGCATTGGCACTGGGACCTGGCATGGAAGACCCTTCTCCTGAAATGGGGGAGTAGGCATGGCCATGCATGATAGCTCTAACATCCCTGGGTTCCACAGTGCTCTCATCTCATGGGGCCAGAGCCAAGAGACAGAAGCCAGGGCAAGGAAGGCTCTTCCTCCTTCAGACTTCTCCAACCCTGTAAAGCAGAGCCATTGGCCATTTGGAGAACATATTTGCTTGCCAGAGTCAACCAGTGGTCACAGCTCACCAAAGAGGGAGCGCCACCTAGGTGGCCTACCCTTCTCAGGAATTAGCACAATTGCCACAGCTCAGATGTACACAGTCCACCATAGATGCTCCTCCCCAGCCAGACCTCCAGTGCTCCCTTTTCCCCTCCCCAGGGTTCCCTTTAGTCAGGAGCTGGGGTCACCAACAACACTTACACTGCCCCCTTGCTGCCTCATCCTGTTCCCTGGCCTTCCTCAGAGACAGATAGTTCAACTCTCACCTGCCTGGGACCACACAGTAGGGGAGAGCTGAACCCTGGCGGAACTTAGGCCTGTCCTCACCAGGCTAGCTCATAGAGGACAGGTAGTTGGGACCTGCTCCTTTCTTGGTGCCCACAGGCTCAGAGAATGGCCCAGAGGCATCTTCCCACGGAGGCCTGGGAGACAGGGCCAGCAGGGCTCTGGGCCTGGATGATGTGGTTTTGCACGGTGGATCTGGATAAACTGGAAATGCAAAGGACTGCACTGGGCATACAGAGCCAGGCACAGGAAGGGCTTCAGAGGGCTGAGAGCAGTCCCAGGCCAAGTCCTAGCATGGTCACTGGAGCCAAATGTGTGCACCAGCCTCTTCCCACCCACCCCCCTGCACACAGAGCCCCTCCACAGCAGGATGCTGGGGGGCTAGCCAAGCACGGCCTGTGTCCACGTGGTATATTAATCAAATGCACCCTGATCGTGATCAATGAGAGCCCTTGGCAGCACCCTCCTGGCCAGGCTCCAGACTCACCTTCCAGCTTTGGGAAGGCCGAGGGTGGCAAATGTGATCTTTGGCAAGGGATGGGGCATTGTCTCCTGGCTGTGGGAAAATCATACCGTACAAACATTTCCTTAAAATGAACTTACGAGGAAATGTCCATGATGGCCTCATTAAAGATAACCACCCTAACTGAACATGACAAAAATAAAGTACCCATCCAGACTCAGATCCGGCTAAGTGACCTCAGGGGACTACCCCAAGACCAATGAGGGCACAGAAGGGGTGGGGGAGACACCTTATTTGGTTGGACCACTCATGAATGTTTCCAGAGGTAAATCCAGAAGCCTTTGTGCCCTCCCATCCCAAAGCTCCAAGATAGGGTGAGTTCATGAGGCTGGCAGAGACAGGGTGGGCTACATGTGGGAGGCACTTTGGCCTCCAGGGCCCTTACACAGGAATGTCAGGGTCTGGCTTAATTTCTGAACCTGCCATATGGCCCTGCGTCCTGGGACCCAGGCTAGTAGCCAAGGCAGAGCCGAGGGCGAGGTCTGCTACCCCACAGCTCACTGCCTAGAGCCATTTTTCAAAGGTGTTTCCCAGGAGCTCTGGAAGGAAGCAGGCTTGGGCCAGGGCCAGGCAGTGGTGTCTGGGGCTCTTGGCAAAAGTGCCACCCTCCTAAGATCAAAAGTCCTTCTCTGGACTCCCACTGGCTTGAGAGCCAGGTGTACGGGGGGCAGGGGCACTCTAAAGGCTGGGTAACACCAGGGTTGTCTTTCTGGGCTGGAGGGGGCTGACCACAGGTGTGCCCCTCTGATCCATGGGAACCCTGGCTTAAGGGGCTGTGGCTCATGTTACAAAGACCCACAGTGGGGCCCCTTCCAATGGGCACTCACTCCCTGAGGACACTGCCTGACTTGTTTGGGGATCATTAGCTGTGTGACAGAGGGGCCCAGACCAGGACATGGGAAAGCTGCAGAGTTCACAGCCCTGCTTGCCAGCTGACATGGTACTGTCCATGAAGGCCCAAGGAGACCCAAGGAGAGTGATGGGAACCCCATATCCCACAGGCAGAAGAAGCCTAGTACAAGGAAATGCCTGCTGTGAATGCCATAGCCTAAGGGCTGGCTATCATGGTCTTACACTCATTCAGGGTGGTCTCCCCACCATAGATAAACTGGTAGCGACCTCTTGGAATTAACACTGCTGGGTCACTTGGCCTGCTGGCTAACAGCAGGGAGAATGGCCCTGGGTGTTGTTGGCATAAGGACCCTAAATTTTTTTATTGCCAGTTTCATATGCCCTGCAGCCAGGACCAGCCTCAAGTACAGATGTAGCAGGAAACTGAGGCAGTGGCCAGCTTCATCTTGGGTACTAATAGGGCATCATGGAGTAGACCACGTCTCCAGAGAAAAGAAGGTTGCTTTCAGAAGACCCTGTCTGACATTCAAAGGGGGAACAGCCACTATTTGCCATCTACAGATGACTGCCCAAGTACAAAAAGCATGTGAACCACTTGGCAGAGGAACCGCAACATCAACCCTTGGCTACCTCTGAACCAAGCCGCCCTTGGTCCCCCAGAAGCCATCCCTGCTATCTCCATCCACCTTTATGAACCAGCAACTGGCTGGAGTAGTAGAGAGATCTGTCTGCACCATCCATCACAGAGACCAAACATCTATGAAACCACAGGCAGGGCCGGGGCTCAGAAGGGATGCCACAGCTACCCTGCCCTGTTTTCTCTTCTCCTATCTGTCCTCTCCACGTCTGCTATATCTAGCACACATCCGTTCATAACAGTGCCAGGGGCAGGAGTCCTCGTGTGAGGCCAGAAGATCTGCTAGCAGGTAGACGCCGCTTTTCAGGAGAAAATACCTATGCTGAGCCAAGCACGTCTGCAGATCCATAGCCTACCTCATAACACGGTTTTGTTAAACAGGGGTTTGCAGGTGTTACCAGCCAAGCTGGGGTCATAGTGGAATGAGATGTGTCCTAAGCCCAGCATTGGCATCCTTGTTAGAGGAGGAGGGCCGGGCAGAAGAGGTGGCCAGGTATCAACACAGACAGAGGCAGGACTGGCCAACTACGTGTCTAATGGGAAGACTCATCCGCCATCATCAATCTGCCTGGATTCACACTCACCCGGGAGACACACCTCTGGGAGTCTGTGAAGGGGTTTCCAGAGAAGTTTAACTGAGGGGATCCCCACCCTGAATGTGGAGGGGCACCACCCCATGGGTGAGGGTCCTCTAGTAAATGAAAAGGAGAAAGTGAACTGGTCACCAGTGCTCATCTCTGCTTTCTGAGCCAGAGTTGTAAGTAACTGCTCCCACAGTAACAGAGCTTCCTGAGGCCATCATGCTTCCCTCACCCTGGGGGGCTGGGGCCCTTCAAACCATGAACCGCAATGACCTCCTCCTCCCATAAGCTGTTCTTGTCGGGTCTCAGCAACAAGGCGAATAATACACCAAGGGACACCAGCAACATCAAAAGCTAGGAAGAGTCTCCCTGCATGTCCGAGGCTGCAGGCACCACCCCACCTTGATCTTGAACTCCAGGCTTCCAGAATGTGAAGGTGAGTTTCTGTGGTGTAAAGCCACATAGCCTGCTTGGCTTCCAAGCGGCTACCCCAGGAGGTCAGGACAACACCCTGTGGGTCAGCTGCTGTGCACTATGTGGACTCCATCCCTGTTACTTTCCTGACCGCTTGGGGATGAAGGAAATAGAAGCAGGTAGTCCACCATGGTGCCCTCGCAGGAGGGTTTCCTTCCCCCCACCCCTCCTCAGCTTCACCTCCCCCCCTCCTGCCTGGCCTGGAGTTCCCCTCCACTGGCCACCAGCCACCATCACTGGCAGGAGCAGAGATCACCGCTCTGCATGCCGCGGTCACGAGGAGTCCCTGCCCTTTAGTTATGTGCTAGAATGGCTTGCCAGGGGAAAGCAAGGCCATCCGGTCCCTGGTGCCCCCAAACACATTCCTGGCATCTCACAAAAATGCTGAATGTATCTGACTACAGCAATGCTTTGGACTCTAGGGGCCATGAACCCTGAGCCTGAGGGAGGCAGTGACTTCACACCTCCCCTCCCCCCACCTCCCCTCCCCGCAAAGTGTGAGCTGCCTGTCACATCAACACCAGCTCAGTATCTCTGTTCACGCTCACAGCCAGTACCAGGTTGATTTCTGGAAGCATCAGATGTGCACAGAAGAGGAAGGGGTGTCTAGAAAGGCCTTGAGCCCCAGTTCCTTCCCGTCAAAGAGAAAGAAGGATATCCACGTGTGCATGTTAAATTGCATGTGACAAGTCCCCACAGTGGCCACTGTCACCCCAAGGTCTGCTCCAACACTGGACTGGCCCAAGGTCAACCATTTCCCCATTCAGGCTCTTCTGCCTTCTTCGGTGTCCATAGAGAACAGAGGGTATGTCAGAACATGGCCAGATTGGTACCCCAAACTGGACCCCTTTACCCTCTGGCAGCTCAGAGGCACAGTGGAACCATGTGGCTGGCCCAGCAGCAGACACCCACTCATTTCTCCATCTGTCAATCTGCCTACTGGTTTGGTCAATAGATACTTACTGGGCATCTTTCTATATGCTAGGACCTCACTGAGCATCAGGAACTTGACCAGAAGCAAAACAAAGTCCTATCCTGGTGGGGTTCACATTCTGGCCAAAGAAAGCCCATGATGGAGAACCCCCAAATACACACCATACCAGCCAAGAGGAACATGGAGGCATAAGACAGGCCAGGAGGGGAGGAAGGAAGGCCTGTATATCCACTGAGGCCAGCTGTAGAACACTCAGAAAATGCTGACTGTGGCCCCAGGACAGCCCTGGAGATACACAGGTCCTGGGGGAGGATGGGTCTCTTAGGCCAGAAGATGTACAAGTATATGCAAAGAGGAAGGAAAGACAGTAGAGAGGACAATGTACATGGGGGTCAAGGAAAGCTGCCCAGAGGAGAAAGCCTTTATGAAAATTGTAAGGAAGACCACGTGGGTAATCACCAGCT